>NC_133315.1:16283966-16285413 GCF_012295235.1 Primulina huaijiensis | reverse complement strand
AAAAAACTTCGATATGAAAGATATGGGAGAAGTAGATGTCATTTTGGGAATAAAAGTCACCAAAATATCAGAAGGATGTGTATTGTCGCAATCTCACTATGTTGAGAAAATATTGAAAAAATATAATGCGAATGATATGTCCTTGATCAAAACACCTGTAGATCCAAGTTTGCATCTTTCCAAAAATAAAGGTGAACCCATATCTCAATTAGAGTATTCGAAGATTATAGGCAGTCTGATGTATCTCATGAACTGCACTCGTCCAGATATTGCTTATGCTGTAAACAAACTAAGTAGATTTACAAGTAATCCTGGCAATGATCATTGGAAGGCATTAATAAGGGTACTTAAATATTTAAGATACACCTTAAATTATGGATTACAATATACGAGATATCCCGCGGTCCTAGAAGGTTATAGTGACGCAAATTGGATATCTGACACAAATGATTCAAAACCCACAAGTGGTTACGTATTTACCATTGGTGGTGGGGCTATATCATGGAAGTCTTCTAAGCAAACTTGCATTGCTCGATCCACAATGGAATCGGAATTTATAGCTTTAGACAAAGCTGGAGAAGAAGCCGAATGGCTTCGAAATTTCTTAGAAGAAATCCCTTGTTGGAATAAGACAGTGTCCTCAATAATAATTCATTGTGATAGTCAATCAGCAATTGGAAGGGCACAAAACACTATATATAATGGTAAATCTCGACACATCCGTCGTAGACATAATACCATACGACAATTGATCTATAATGGCATTATCTCCATTGATTATGTAAAATCAAAGGAGAATCTAGCGGATCCACTTACAAAAGGTATACCGAGAGATCAAATGAATTGTTTATCAAGAGGAATGGGACTAAAACCCCAAAATTAAATCTTGTAGTGGATACCCAACCTAGTTGACTGGAGATCCCAAGATCTAGGTTCAAAAGGGACAACTAAATTACGAGATTTGTAGAAACACCTGGAGAAATCTCCTACCTATTCCTATGATAAGAGGTGTTGCCCACAAAGGGATATGAGGCTAGGTTTTACCTTTAATGATTCCTAAGATATACTAATACGTATATTGGAGTATAGTGGGATACTCTCCTAGGAGATCACCGACGTAAGTGCGAAGTGTGGCCGCTTCAAATATGAAAAGCACTCGCGAAACCAAGGGGTGTCCATGGCCGAAATGGACCCAACAGTGAGAACATAATGAAATGTTAGAAATGTTATTGTGTGAATATAATTGTCTTGGTTTACACAAAACGGCGAATAGTTCAAGGCATCACGTCCACTAATTGCCAAGTAAATCCGATTATATCTTACTAAGGAAGGTTCAAAGCCAAAAGCTACCTATCCTGATGCAATAATATTTTGCTAGAACGCTATTTGTCGAGTCAGCATAGTCACATGCATTAATTTTCATTCATGTGGGGGATTGTTAGAAAAA
>NC_133315.1:16022268-16283454 GCF_012295235.1 Primulina huaijiensis | reverse complement strand
TTCTATATGCGAATTTTTAAGCACTAGCGCTTAAAGTTCAAATTTCCAAGATATAAAATCTTGAATTTGGATTTTCTAAGCTTATACGCTTAAATTCGAACTTTGGAATTAAATTTGAGAATTGTCTTCTAGTTTTGAGTTTTTTAAGCATTTGCGCTTAAATCCAAGTTTTGCAAGATATAAACTCTTGGAATTGGATTTTTAAGTTTAACGCTTAGAATTCGAAACTAGAAAGTTTGCATACCATCTTGATAGCGTTCTAAACATTTCAAGTTCGTGTGGCTTTGAAATTTGTAGTGCTACTATTTTAAAGTCGTAGTCGTTGTATCTTGGGAAACGAATTGCCAACAACCGTGAGCACCGGGGCGGGGCAATATCGTTTTAAGGAAAAAGAGTCAAACTCTTGCCTCGACTATTTTCTCCTAGCCATTTGGTTCACCCATTTCTATCCCGAGATTTCCCAAGACAAATTAAAGAATACCATACCAACATTTCCTGCAGAAGAAACTGAAGTATTTATTATTGAATTTCTTCCTAGATTTTTTGAATTTAACATGTCTATGACAATACTTGTATATTTCGCAGCCAATACTCAAGGTGATAGCTGATGGTAGTTCGGAAATCATTGTCAACGAAAGTGGGTCTTGCCTTATTCAAGACCTCGTATCAATAGGCTCTATACGAGAGAGCGCACGGCGAATTCTGGCAAAAATAATGTCAGATGTATATAGTCTGTCTAAGAAACAATTCGGGTACGTAGACATAGATGCACACACGTTTCCTTTTCATATCCCAGTTACAAATTTGCATATAAAATCCAACATTTTACTGGTTTCAGGCATCGGCTAGTGGAGCATGTAATAGGATTTGAGAGGCCAGGTCTGATACAAGATATACTATTTGGACTGACAGGGGCTTTGTGTATCCTGTCGAAGGACGAATATGCCAGCAATGTAGTAAAGAAATTGATGGAGGCATCCGAACGAAAATTCGCCCCTCAAATAATCGATGAAATAATCAGTAGTCCTGACTTATTGAGTATCGTAGTAGATCCTTGTGGCAACTCTGTTCTCCAAACAGCTAAGAAATGCTCTAAGGTGCCAATAATGGTGCTCATCTTTATTTCTTTATTTACAGTCTAGCTAGCTCCAAAAAACAAACTTTAAAGTTAATACAACTTTATCCAATCTTGCAGGGAACCGTTCGCAAGACTTTGAATGATCTGATTTGCCAACACTCAGAACTGCTAAACAAGGAATGAAATAGAAATCACATCATCGAGAAATTTGGATCCCTTTCTGCTCGGAAACTCCATCCTCGCTTTGCACATGACCTCTTTGTTTGTTTATTTTTGTGTTCTTAGGGCGTGGTTTGAAGATTGAATGAATAACTTCCTGGTTACTTAGGTTTTTCTTCTGTCTTTGTTCCATCCCATCTCAAGATAGATTATCTATCTCAATTATTTGATTATTTTTCCAGAGTTTAGATGTAATCTAATGAAAATTTTCAGAGTATAGGAATAATCTAATGGAACTTTTACTCCAAGATACATGAAATCAAGTGTGTACTAATTTTCTCCATATATGAAGTGTGTGTTGAGTTGGCTATAGGCTTGTTAACGAAGTATATTCTCAATTATATGTCGGCTGTTGATTAGCAGAGGTTTTGGCAGTCTATGAGTTTTTAATAGTTAGTGGGATATTCTCAATTATATGTCGGCTGTTGGTGCAAATGGTATTTTGGTTGATTTTCCAAAATGGATTTTCTTAGTTATGTTGGCCTCTTACCGTATCAAGAAAGCAGCCAATTTTATCAACAAGACACTTCTATTATCATGAAACTTGCAATCAATTCAAGTATTCTTTTGACACCGCTCATATAGGTCTGTTCGGTGTGTCACTGACATACGAAAAAAAGAAATTTTTAAAGCCTTGCTGCTTAAAGTTACCACAAATAGATGGGAAAAACCCATTGTAGCTACACCCCATGTTTATAGTTGTCGTCAACATGACAATACCACCATCTGTATTTTTGGACCATCGGATGTGGGAAATATGGGATGTAGTGAACTGAGACTTGCTGGTAGCGTTGCCTAGAACTATAGTGGAGCAGTATCACTGGAGATTTTCTTTTCATCAGGTGCAGAAATTCCACTTCTCACAAGAAGATAAGGAACTTAGTGAGTGGAGAAGTTATTATGTGTTGACTGTTCTGTGTCATTCCATTCCTTCAAAAACTTCTGTTTGTTCACTTCTGACCACCATTCTGCTTCATGTCCTCATAGAAAGGGGTGTAAAAGTGACGTGGAAGTACACCTTTTCTTTTTGCCATTTCATGGTTCGCTAACCGTGATAGTTCTGCACTTAGCTGATATGTTCCTGCACTCATAAAATTTTCAAAAGCTGAGAATGGAGTCCATTTGCTGTATTTGATTCTTCACAATTTCCATTTGGTTTCTCTCTTTGCAGCTACAAAACTTGAATTTGGACCAACATATGCATCTAAACAATTCATATTAGCATCACAATCATATCACTCTGAGTTTTTTGTTTTATTGTCATGAAACTGCTCGTAGACGAGAAGGAAGAGGAGTCGACAGAGATGGCTATGGATATTGCCATAGGAACTTCATTTGTTGCTCACATTAAAGTAACTATCTGCCATTGTTGAATTCGGGAGACTCAATATCTCCAAAAATAGATCCATTATTATGAAATAATGCAATATAATATATTTTTTTTACAGGTTTTAACTACCTAATGATGAAAATGGATCCATTATATGATCCAAAAAAAAGGATCCAGTACTGTCCATGCTAGTTCTTATGATGGCACTTGGTTTGATCTATACACGCTTACAACTTCAAGTAATTTTAGTTAAAACAGTAGTAGGAAGTTCTTGTTATTGGACTTTTTATTATTATCAACAAGTCAAAACAAAATGCAAGTGAGACTGGAACTTAGCTCCACTGGTCTCATCCGAAAACTCCCGTGTCAGCGGCTCGAGTTCAAGCCCTCCCACCTCCTAAATTAGGAATATCAAAAAAAAATGCAAGTAGTATTTAAATGATTATTTATCTTTCGAAATCTTATTACATTATAAACATGTAAACATTATATATGATTTTGCCACTTATAATTGATTATATATTCTACTAGTTTAATTTTGAAAAAAATAAAAAAATTGAATGCAACATGTGGTTCGAGGTTTCAATTTTTTAAATTCGATTCAGACCTATAAATTCTCGTTACGTGTTGGTTTTCAATTCCCTTATTTTAAAATTTTAAGTTATTTTAGAATTTAATCAAAACTTTTATAATTTGTTTGATTCTTATTATAAAATAGGGAAATATTATAGCTAAATTTTATAATTAGTTTGATTCTTATTATAAAATAGGGAAATATTATAGCTACGAAAAGTTACATTAGTGTATTTTGTTCGAGAAAATAGAAAAATCCTCCAACAAAAAATAAAAGATGCCATTGCCTATTGCAGTCTTGCTCACAAGAAAAGGCCTAGGCCCAGATTTGTTTATCCGGACATTGGCCCATTTTGAGAACTTAAATGATCCATGTCATATTTTAGCATTCAAAAAAATTTTACCGCGTAAAGAATAAAATATATATAAAAAAGATCTCGCGCGCCTCAACAAACCCCAATTCAGTCCTATCAACTAGGGCTCCGAAATTCCTTTCCTTATGGACTCTTCTACTGATCAGGTTCTAGCACCAGTGGAAATCCAACGCTCAGAAGAGGAAGAGGACCCGTTCCTCAAATTTATCGATTACACCAAATCGACTCTGTTGCCTTGCAATCAAAACTCAGCTGAATTGGAAGAAGAGCCGACGGATGTGCCAGGGTGGAGCTGGATTGTGAAGCGAATCCTCAAAACTTGTGTCGCATATCCCACTGGAGTCACCCCTGCGATTCTCCTGACTGAGGTTTATCAGGTATTGCTGTATTGGTCATCTACAATTTCGTCTTTTCTGAGCAACAAATACCAACCAAATGCTGATGCTAGTGTTTCTCGAAGATAACGTGTTTTACAAATTTAAACGCATGGAGACTCACACTCTTTATAGTCTATACATTGGGCATGAATGCATGTATACAGGCTTGGAATGAGAAGAATAGAGGTGGAGCTCCTAGAAAACAGTCTGGACGTATGATCAAGTTGAGGAGGAAGCATAAGAGGGCGAAGCTCCCGAACACCGTGACAATTGATTCAGTTTACGAGAAAAAGTTCTTATCCTTGAACAGCGTAATTGAAGCTGTTATACTTGAAGCCTTTATTCTTCCCGGTATGAAAAGCCTTTCTCTGCAGTTTCAGTTTGTGTATAGTATATGGAAGAAAAAGAAAAAATCAATGTATCATCTCCACCTTTATTTCTGTTTAGATGGCATTGAAAGATCTAGACTTATTGAATGTTGATGTTTTAGCTCGTTGGGTAATTTAATCCCATTTTGGGAGATCTTGGTTGCTTCAGTTTGATTAACTCAAAATTGAATATTACATTTTTACAGGGACAAGTATCATCATGCTTACCTTGGGGGATATTTGGAGCTCCAACACCATAGATCTATATCTTCACAGCAGGTTTCATCACAAATCCTATTTATGAAATCATTGTTTTTGTTGAATCAGCTGTTATTTATCCCATCTCAGAGCCTTTTAACTCATTTACAGGAATTTCCCTTATAAAAAATATGTAGACTGGTTTACATATGATGTTGGATGATTTTCTAGCACTCCAATTTTACATATGGCAAATCATATTTACTTTTATCGATATTCGTCCATCCAACTCCAAAACACACAGGTTTAAAAACATTGCTGATTCCAAAAATGGGATTATGAAGGAAGGCCGTGAAATTATCTTAACTGGATGTCGTCTTCGGGCTGCCTTGGGGTTTACACGCCTTTTGCCAACCGAATATCTTGTTGTGTTGTTAGATGAGGTATCCCTGGCTCTCAATGTTTTGCACATCATGCGACAAAAGTTCTGACATTTCATGTTTTAGTCATAGAGCAATAATGAAACCAGTACCTCATTGGCTACTTTTAATTGCAATTCAATGATTTTGTTTCCTAATTCAATTACATGATTCCTGTTATGGGACTATCTTTTATTTTCTGATGCAGGATGAAGATGATGATGCCATGCTTATTGGAGCACAGTTTTGTTCTGACTCTTTTTCTTCAATTTCTCTCGACGCAGTGAAGGAAGGAGTAAATTATTCATTATATACAAGGTATTATACCATTTCTCTCACGTGTTTCTGTTGAACCGAATTGATTCTGTTCTGGTTGGCTCTTCCAGTTTCGATTAATTGGTTCTGTCAGGTCTTTCCCCGGGTTATAAAGAGAGCCTTTGGCACTATTTCGCTGCTCCATTTTGTCTTCCTTCAAGAAGTTTTGTAGAATATATGAGCTCCGAATCTTTTTTTATAAAGTACTATTTAACATGATCAATATTGGTTCTTAACATTCAGTAAGAGGAGAATGAACAAGCTCGATTTTGCAACTTTTGCGGTTCTGTGGTATATTTTCCATGGTATGTCACCGTTTTCTTGGTTTTGAACAGAATTGAACATATAGGATCACTGGAAACTCAGGGGAGATCTGATAATTTGCAAAGGAAACAAATAACTCTTGTAGACAATGATGGCGTGAGATTAAAATTCTTACTCTGGGGAGAGCAGACTGCAGTTGCCGATCTACTCAGGTATAATTGGTCCTTCATTTTTTATTTTTCTTTATATTTTTAATACGCTTATTTTTGTTGAACTTACATCTAATTGCATTACTGCTATGCAGTGTGGGAAGTATGCTTGCCATTGACAAACCATTTATTGCAAGTCCTATCGATAGTTCTCTTGATGCATGCAATGAAATTTGTCTGGAATATGGTAGTGCAACCCAGCTGTATTTGGTGCCTCTTATTCAGCATAAAGGACAAGTAACTAATGCTTAATTAATCAATGATTTTAGTTATGATTCTTTTAGAGTGTTATGACAAAAATCCACTCCATTTTTTCAGGTATGTCTTCCATTGACACAGAGCCATTATCAAGGATCAGGATTGTTAAGCGCATCAAATCTGACTCAGGGACCTATTGTTTCTCAAGTGACATTACCTTGTGATTCTCAAGGGTCAATCGACTTTAGAAATTATCCCTTTCGAGTAAGCTCGACTCTCTCTGAACTATCAAGTACTTGATACAGCCTTTTGCTCTATAAAGTAAAAGTTCAAAATCAATTATTCTTCTCTTTCTAGAACTTGATAATCTGATGTAAAGATTTGTTGCTTGATTAATTCATTTATAGCATGATGAAAGGTTTGATTGTTGACTTCCCATTATCAGAATGACCCTATGGCTTATAAATTTGTCAATGTTACCGTACATGCAATCCCATAAATTCATTGTTTTTTTCTGGGTATAATGGATCAATATTTTTTGTAATCTAAACTTTCAATTGTTAGGATTTCTAAACTTCTTATCTGCGTCCTATATGTTCAAAGTCTTTCAGTCATATGTTGTAGATCTAGGTGACAAGATGACTGGCGTAAGCCTCTATGGCATTGTGAGAGACATAAATAAAAATTCAGAGTCCAGGTTTTCTTTGAAGATTGAAGATGCAACTGGAGCAATATGGGTAAAGCTATATTTCATTAGATATTGGTATGTAAAAATTTTTGCAATTTGCATGTGCATTATATGTGTGATGTTACCCACTTACCCTTATAATCTATTATAGCGGATCAATAAAATTTGAATGTTTACTAGATATGTTTAACGTTCTGCTATATGGTATATAGTCTTATCTGAAACATGAAGTCCATGTATATGAATGCATCCATAAAGTATTTTGCAGAATTGCAAGATTTTTTCTCTTAAAGTGACACAAATGCCACTCTGGTTTTAAAAACAAGATTAGTATCCTTTAGGAGCAAAAGAATTCTCGTGCTTCTGAACATTAGGAGGACTGGAGGAACAAGAAACACTAAAATTAGTCATTAACATAGTTACAAATTTGTTCAGCATTTAGTGGTAGCGTGGTGTTTGAAAAGAAACGCACTTTGAGACGGATGATGAGATTTGTGGTGTAGTTGATATAAGGAAGGGAATTAGTACTTGAAACTTTAAACTGCGTGCATCTACCATAAGATGTCTGATCGTACACTCGCTGAAGTTGCCAAAAGAGATGAATGACCTTTTTTCCCCATAATTGTCCTTAGGTCACTGGGGAGATTAGGGGTTGGTCATGCAGTCTACATATCTGGTTTAAGCTCTTCAATGACTCGTCGGAAAAGGTAACTGTGTGCTGACTGCATTTTGAGTCATGAAAGTACTGGTAATATTTAAATATTTTTTTTCATTTTCTGTATTTCGTTGTTTTTTCTTTTGGTTTATTCCATTTCAAAAGTTTATATTCATCAAAATTTGTGCCATGACTATTTTTTGATCAGGCTTGAGTTGGTATGGCATGAGAATGACACTGAAGCCTCAGTCATCGATACAAGTTGCTTGCTAGCTTTTCTTAATTCATCTTGTCTCCACAAATTATCGCGTCTTTCTGATTTATCTCTCCACACGAGTGGTGCACAGGTTTGTGACCTTCATTTGTATTTAGCAGTAATCAATCTCAGTGTACATTGAAAAGTTGCTGTTTTATTCTTCACTAGGAAAATTTCATTTCGACCGCAGCAGTTACTTTTGGTTACAGATGGTTTCTTATGACGATATTTTTCCCAGGAAGCATAAGGCTGATAAACAAGTTTGCTCAATAAAGTTTGGTTTTGGTGGTGCTAGATTAGGTTTCTTGGTTATTTTTGGAAGACTTAAACTATGCCGGTGATACTTTGCTTAGGTCTTATCCACTTGTTTTAAAGCATAACATTGATTTGGTCCCTGGTCTTGGCGTTTAAGTTGATCTCAGATCATTTTTTTCCCAATTACCATTCAGGTATGTCGAGTATGGATAGATCAAATTGAGCATTGTCACATAAACACAAGATTTATGCACGTCCCTTGCGGTCATCTTGTTGACTTAACATCGAGTGGAGATCTTGAATGCAAATTCTGCTGCCATATTCGCAATGCTGAAGTACAACGAACCTTCCATTTAAAAATTACCCTTGCAGATGATACCACAAGGTTATTTGCTTGGTGTATTGGTAGGACTGCTGCTGAGTTGCTGCAGATAACTCCAGATGAGTTCTATGAACTTCCTGATGTAAGATCAAATAAATGTTACGCATTTTCACCCTTCTTATAAATTCAATAAGAGGTGTAATGGAGGACAAGAAAACATAGCTTAACATGTTTTTTTAATGCAATTATATGAATTTCAAGTACTATCATGGAAAACCAAAGAATAGAGTTGACATTCGATTTAAACTAGCTTTTCTTTTCAATTTCTTTTGAGGCTGTATAATCGAAAAAGGGTTTTTTCAGTGTTTATTTTGTTATTTTGCTTTGATGCTGAATCAAGTAACGTGCATAGCATGTTATGGGTATGCCGTTTGGCAAAACTTCCCAGATGGGTGCTCTTACTAAGAAATCTTTTGTTTTCCCCGGTATTGCTATCCTTCAGGAAGAACAAATTATGTATCCTTCTGCACTTGGGAAGGAAAAGTTTATTGTAACAATCGTGAATTGTGGAAGGCAGCAGGGCCACGGTGGATTGGCTGAGCTAGACTCTGACAAGGTGGATTGGGAAGTCACTTCTGCAATGAAATGTGAATGAAAGATGCTTGTCTTACGAGGTAGTCCTGATGTTAAGTTTTAAATCCAGGTATGTAATGGACAGAGAAAGAGTAGTCGGTCTAAAAAAATGCGTAAATTTTTCGAAATTTATTCTTTTCATTTCCATTTGTCATGAATAATGCAATGGCATCCTGTTATCTTATAACTCAGAGTTGAAGGGCATTTCTTGATTCCACAAGGGGGTTGTGGTTTTACCGAAATTTTGATGCTAATGATTATAATTAAGCGATAGCAAATGCTTTCTAATAGAAAATAATACCGTCCTTTTGTGCTTGGATTTCATGGAAGCGAACTTGTAAGTTAATGTGTTGAGGATTGAATAGATCGTCTCAACATTTGAAATATTTTAAATTATTTTGGTCATTTTTTTTGTCTATATCGAATCAGTGGAATAGTTGTGATTGCTCTCTTTTTTAACATTGAGCAATTAGACGAGTTCAGTTTGAGCAAAAATGTCTAAACTATTTCTCAAATAAAAACTGATTTTGTATATAATTGTGATCTGTGCAAGCAAAGTGTGTTCGGTCATAAGGACATGAAACTTTAACACGTACTACAAACTCACCTTAGTACATTTGCCAGTCCTATTTTATTTGGTCGAAACAAACATTCATGTCAAGAAAATATGTACGAGGCATGCTACTATTTAGTAATTATACTTGGTGCAAAGATCAAAAGTTTGTTTATTCGTTCGTGTAAACGACACCAGAAAGTAACAAAGACATGAAACTTCAACTTATATTACAAACTCGATTTGGTGTACTTGTTAGTCTTATTATATTTTGTCAATCAACAAAAATATAAAGATAGTTACAAATTACACAATATGGACAACAAGTGGATTTGTTCAGCTGAGTAAATAGTAGAGATTGTAGAGTAGAAAAAGACATCAAACTTTAACATATATTACAAATTATTGCATTTTCTAGTTAAATTGTACTTCATCGAACGAGCATTCATCATTTTTAAAGAAAGAAATCTTCAATATGTTGTGAATATAGCCCATGTTAAAGGGTGTGTAATTGTAGATAAATCAATACCTTTAAATAGAGTTGATTAGTAATTTCCATTCATTTAGTCAACGTGACGCAAGACCCCCAAAAACAAAGAGAACAAATTCCTTTCACTCTCCACCAATCAATCTTCCATTTTTTTTCCATTTATTTTCGAATGTTAAACAAACTCTAAAAATAAATTACACTATAAAGTATTTTATATTGCTTATTATTTTTTGTTATTACATGTTATAATATCTCAAGATCGATTTTTGGCCTCTCACTTTTCCCATTTCGGTTTACCATTTAAAAAAGCCATGGGGAGGTCTAATCTTTTAATGCATGCAAGTCTTTCTTTACTCGATGGTTAGGTATCACCGGGATTCCACCGAGTAGTAGTTATTCTATCAACGACTCCCATTCACTTCAATTTTGCTACAGAAGAGAACGAGTTGGGAAAACTCTCTTTTCAACGCATTTTCAATTTCAAGATCTTGTTTTTGCTCAGAACCTGCGATGGGTTCTTCGTCAATCGCTTCAGCATTTGCTTCTTGCTGTTCAGAGGACACCTTCTCGAGGAGGCTAGACGTTTTTTGATTGGATTCTCGAGTAATACCTTGTTTTTTTGATCGATTGGTGGGGTTCTCTTTCAATTCAGAGTAATCAAGTGGGCAGTGGATGATGGAAGTTTGTTGATCGAATTTTTAGTCTGGGTTTTTCTTCCTTTTCGTTTTCTTTTTGTTTTTTGGTTCTTGGACCCGAGAAATTTGGGTAGCGATGGAGGAGTTGCAAGAACAGAGGTACGTATGCAAGATATGCGGCAAAAGTTGCGTCAGTGGGAAGTCACTTGGAGGTCACATGAGGGTTCATTTAGCCCAGATTTCAGCATCAAAGAAAGCAGCAGAATCAAAAGTAGCAATTGGAATGGATTCTGAATCCGGGTTTGATCAAAATGGTGGTTTTCAACTCAAAAAACCCTCCAATGATCATTCAAACAGTTCCTTTCTGAGCGTAGAAGACGTCAAGAATTGCCGCAGTAACACCGATTATGGAGAGAGTTGTCTAAGTAAAAGCTATGAATTAAGAGATAATCCTAAGAAATCTTGCGGAATTTCCAATCCGAAATGCGGCATTTCAAGAAAGGCAGCCTGTAAAGTGTGCGACAAACGGTTTCCATCACTGAGAGCTCTGTCAGGTCACATGAGATTCCATTCAACGAAGCGTAAAGGCCTGCATCAGTGCAAGACGTGTGGGAAAGCATTTGATTCGATCAGAGCCATGTTTGGTCACATGAAGAGCCACTCCAAGAAATCATCAAGGGCTCGCGGCGAATCATCTGATAATTCATTAGACTTGGGGAGTTTATGCACTGTTCGTAAAAAACGGTCAAGGGTCAGGTATAAGATTGAAGCAAATCCAGAGGTGTCCAGTTTAAATGCATCGTCCTCTGCAGTTTCCGAGTTTGAGGAGGAGCAGGATGCAGCTGTCTGCTTATTGATGCTGTCCATAGGTGTCACCGAGTCTTCTTATCATGATTCTGTATATTTTGGAGCAGGATCATTCAAGAAAAGTAGGGAAATTAATGGAACTGATGGAAGTTTTGTTTGTGATGGTGATAAGTCTTCAAATAGTCTTACAACTGAGAAACTTGATTGTTGCACTTCCGGTTGTGAAGCTACATTTTCTAAAAATGAGTCAGAATTTGATGGTCTTGGATCTATCAAAACACCTAAAATGCTAGAGGGTTCTTCTGTGCCCATCAAATTTGCAGAATCGGAAAAGGATCTGATACTGGAAGCCCGGATTCAAGAAACTGATTCAGAATCCTTGAAATCCATGTCTTGCAAGAAAGCAAAACTTTCTGTACATGAAATGGAAAATAATTCTCCTCAGAATGGCGCTAGTAATCTCGAAATCTCAAAGGATTCTGAGAAGAAGCATGAGAACAGGCAAAAAATGTTTGACAAGAACTTTAAATCTCACCAAGCCGTTGGAAGCCACAGAGCGAGGCATAGACTGTGCAGTAACATCTCCTCAGGGGACACAAATGCTAGCCAGTTATCTGCAAATGAAGATTGTATCAAGCAAGTTGATCAGGTTGAATATAATGGCATTCGATTAGTGCAAGGAACTCAGGATTACCAGTGTTCGACATGCTTCAAGTTCTTTGGTTCGGGTCAAGCTTTGGGTGGCCATAAAAGGGCTCATTATGCTGCATTTGCTGAAAGCAAAACCAAAGAGAGTACCGCAGGAAATCAACAATTTGGAATTGTTGACAATTTCATTGATCTTAACGTTCCTTTAACTTCTGATGAAGGAACAAATGGCCATGGTAGGCTCAATCTATGGCGGGTCGAGAGGGGTCATGAGCACGAAGCGCTAGTGCTCACTAACTGAGAAGATTGCTCAATCGTTTCTCTGTGAAGCGACTTCGTACAAGTTAGTTGGCTAAATTTCAATACAGAGTTATACCTGGAGATATTTTCTACAGATTTGTTGCTTTGTGCATTGATGTCCTTGTTTTCTTAGTTTCTTTTAGTCTGGAATAGACAATGTATAGTAAACAATGATGCATTTCGAATTACCAGCTCTGATTAAATTTTTAAAAACAATTTACTTGCAAAAATTTACTGAGAGTGAGAGAGCTTAAGATTCAAGAATCATCACCATGCAGCTTGAAGGACTTTTGAAACTTAAAAAGTGGCAATATTTTCTACTTGGAGAAATGTAGTGGAGCAATCATATCTTTATACTTTATCTATTTTTCTTAGAAATGTTAATTTTATTAAACGTGTATTTCCAATCCTTACTGAGATGGAGGATGCATTGGTGGATTTCTTACAATCTATTAATCCCAATAGGGATCAAAAAAGATTGTACACATACGTGCACATGAATGCTAGTATATGATTACAGTTCCGAGTGGTGCGGTTTAGTCATTCCCTTGCTTAATAGTCGTTGGATCATATGCAAATTTTATGAATAATCTTTGTTTGACAACATTATTCGGGAGATTCATCCTGGTTAGTATATAAAAAGCAAGCTTTACATGGCAGCCAATTTCACTTTCATGTATCTCTTTCATTTTCCCTATCTCTGTACTTTTTCAACTATATTCTGGAATGGCAAAAAAGAAACTGNATCTTCATTTGGTTCTTTAAAGTAATTTTCTATGTTAGTTTAATATGTTAATTAATAGTGTACTTAACTTTTATTTGTGAGTTTTCTTTTTAACCCTTTCATTTGTTTTATATTTTGTCATGTTCATGGGGTTCTTTAAGTCATTTTTCATGTTGTTTAATATGAAAATTAATAGTGTACTTAACTCAATCAAATTAATTATTATTTTGATTTTACTTATAAATTTATCATAATGTTATACATTTAAAAAAATTGCTAATATTACTAACATCTATTTTATTTTATTTCATTATTATAAATATGTGACTTTTATTTGTAAACTTCCTATTTTACCGTTTTGTTTATTGTCATTTTTCATATTAGTTTAATATGATAATTAATAGTGTACTTAACTCAATCAAATTAATTATTATTTTGATTTACTTATAAATTTATCATAATGTTATACATTTAAAAAAATTGCTACTATTACTAACATCTATTTTATTTTATTTCTATTACTATTATAAATATGTGACTTTTATTTGTAAACTTCATATTTTATCGTTTTGTTTATTGTCATTTTTCATATTAGTTTAATATGATAATTAATAGTGTATTTAACTCAATCAAATTAATTATTATTTTTATTTTACTTTGTAAACTTACTATTTTACCTTTTTTTGGTTTTATAATTTGTGTAATGTTCATGATGTTCTTTAAGTTATTTTCTACGTTAGTTTAATAGAATTATTAATAGAGCACTTAACACAATCAAGCTATTTATTATTTTAATTTTACTTTTATTTTAAATTTAAAATTTACTTTATTTTTAAATTTAAATTTAATTACTTTAATTTATACAATGACATCAAATTAATAGAAAATCACTCTCATAATGTTATACATTAAAAAAATTATTAATATTACGAACATTAAAGTAATAATAGGAAGACGAATGGAGATGAGTGACATTGAAAAAAATTAAATAATTAAAAAATATTAAGGTCATATAAAACATCTTCTTCCCATTTAAAATAGAGGTATTTTAAGACTACTTATGTATCAACAAATATATGTTATTGAGAGAAAATATTTGTATGTATGTGATTTCAATATAAACATATAAGTTNTACTATATTGATGATAGGTAATAATGGGCAGATGAAGGGAGATGAGTCGGATTGAATAAAAATAAATTATTAATAAATATTAAGGTTATATAAAACTTCTTTCTCTCATTTAGAATAAAGATATTTTCAAACTCTTTATGTGTCAATAGAGATACATGATTGAGAGAAATGTTTGTATGTAAGTTATTTCGAACACTGTTTTTAAGCTATTTATTCAATGTTTTATATATGCTGCTAAATAAATATTACTAAGTAATATGCTTCATTTGATCATTTTGTGTTCTTGCAATGAGATGAGTTTTTTAACATAGCATTACATGTTTTGGTGTTATATGTCGTTTGTATTGATCATTTTGTGTTTGGATTCTTTATGTGATTTGTTTCTTCACCGAAAGAAAATATAAAACAAAACCATATATCCCACAAAAATGATTATTTTTAATTTTTTTCTTGATATATTTTGTTAATTCTTAAACACATAATGCATGTTTTCAGTTTGCTTATATTACTTAGTTTGAAGCGACTTACAAAATATTAAAAATGATGAAATGTTTCTTCGTTTTTAGCTTATATATCAGAATATAAAGAGATAATATTTTTTTATTTATTGGGACAAATGTATTTCCAGACTTCTGTCTATAAATCAGTATTCAAAATTTTTACAACATTATTATATTCTCTATTCAAATTTTTTTATTTAAATTGATTGAAAGTATTTGAATTTGAGTTTTTATGTGCTTGATTATATTATTTTTGTAATATTATTTATTGTGAAATTAATAGATGGACTAAAAAAATTAGTGGATCTATGAGTCCGTGGACGACAAACATGGATAAATTGTTAAAAGAGATAATATCAAGTAGATTTTTTGTATACGATTTTGTTCTACTTAAATGATTATGCATGATTCTAAATTTTAATTAATCAGAAGTTAACGTATGTTTTGTCGTTGCCAGATATATTTTTTCAACGGTCTAATATTTTTCTTTGATTTAAGGAAAATTATGTGACTTCGTATTATATTTTTATTTCTTAAGGTTTTATTAAAGGATTTTTCATGATGATTTTGAGGCACCATTTTTTCATTTGTGTGTTTTTTTAAAAAGTAAAATATTTATGAAACCATGACGTTAGTAAGGCGCCTTCTCTTTATTTGAAAAAAATATTGAAAAATTTATAAAAATTTTGAATAATATGAGTTAGTATTTAACTTGAGAGTGATTTATGCTTTTTGTTGCTCGTATATACTTCAATTTCTTTGTTGTTGTACTAAATAAATTATTTTTGAACTTTGAGTTATCATTTTTTTATGGAGGTTGTTTGTGTCATGAATTTTTTAAATTCATTTTGTTTAGTATTGTTGGCGGCAATTGATTTTTCTGATATTCTATTATTTGTCTTGTTTTTTATATAAAAATATGTATGAGAGTACACCAATCAAAGCCACATAATTTGGGTCTTATGTTCTATGAAGAGGGTAATATATGATTTCTGTTAATTATATAATTTATTGGTTCTTCATACATGTAGTTAAGAAATGAATCAAATTTTGAACAAAAAATTTATGACAAACATAGTGGATGAAAAAAACATGTTAAAAAAAATAATGTTGCATATTTCTATGCCCCTATTTCTGTATGATATAATTCAAACACATTTTTTAGATATTTGAAATTAGGTCTAACTAAGTGACATAAAACATATACATATATATTTGAAGGCGTATTTAAAGAAAAATATTAAGATCAAGAATGATTCATATTTAAATTTCAACGCAGCACAATGAAGAAGAAATTGGAAAATTGTATGTGTAAACCTTTAAGGGTTATATAGTGATTATGTTGCTACTTCATGGTTTGCAACATATTGATGCCATATAAAATATCAATATTTCTCAAAGAATAAACAAAAAGAAAAAATTCTTCATTCAAAAAAAGAAATACATGAAAAAAATTGTGTATAATTCTCATTCTATTTTTAATGATTTGAGAACAAGTCTAAAGCTTTGTGGACACAATATATCAATTTTGTGCATTTTTAATAAATTGAGACATTGAGCCTGTTGCACTTTATTTCTTCCAATATTATATCGATAGATTTCGAGGTGGCTAAGAGGTTGTTTTTGTCTATTTTTTTAGTTAAAGTGGCTAACAAACTAATTCATGAGATATATGATGGTAACATAGAGAACTACTCGCCAAATAAATTCAGTTAGCCGAATAGTGAAATTCAAATTGAATTATACAATATTTCATCAAATTAATTTTGTCTATTATAAGATGCTCATGAAATCTAAACAGTTGTATTATCAGATGAGATATTGAATAAGACAAATACTTTGATTTTAAAATACAATAATTAATTTTGTATGTCGTTCCACAATATATAAAATATTATAAAACAAAATGTAAACTCGATAGAATAAAATT
Source organism: Primulina huaijiensis (assembly GCF_012295235.1). Classification (NCBI taxonomy): domain Eukaryota; kingdom Viridiplantae; phylum Streptophyta; class Magnoliopsida; order Lamiales; family Gesneriaceae; genus Primulina; species Primulina huaijiensis. The sequence continues at coordinate 16,267,003 of NC_133315.1, read as the reverse complement.
TTTTTTGTTTATGAGATTGAAACTATATCATCTCCATGATATGATGCACGCAATCATTGTTCCAAATCTTCTAAAAAATGACGAGAGAAATGACTTTCCTGAATTGCGTCAAATTAAACGATGACACAGTTCTAAGATATAGTCATTTGAAAAGATTTTCAAGTTTTTTTCTCACACTGATTGAGAAATAATCGTTAAAAATTTATTAAACTTATAGCTAAATGTTGATAATATTTATACTAATACTAAATATATAAAAATGATATTTCAAATATCCCGATGTTTGAAGAAATTACAGCACCATTCATTGGTTATGTTGTTGAAGAATATATAGGTTATACATACTTTTAGTCACAAGTAAAAACCAATCACGACTAAAAACAAAATTTATTCTTATGAGTTATAGTTGATGATTGTCAAAAACTGAAAAATCATTCAACAATAAAATAAATATTTGGAAAATAAGATTACTGGATAAAAACAATGTAGAAAACCGAAAAAACGTCCTGATAGGGAAGTAAACTACGAGCATGTCAGATCCCAGATGAAGATTTTAAATAACATAATAGATGTTTAAGACGATCATATACTTGCTGAGTATATCAAAATGGTTATATGTATATTATAACAAACTACGACAAAGAGTTGTAGAGTTATCAAAATCAACCAAGAAGTATATTGAAAAGTATGTTATGTGGATTAGATAACTTCTCCGATTCATATACCTNATATGCTGTTACATTCGTTTTAATATTAATATAGTTTCCAAAGTGCAGTGGTGGACCCTGTCATCGGAGACATGAAGTAAAGCACTTTGGACAATTTTACACCACAAAAAAACTAAACAAATGTCTGTATGTGGGTAAACTCTCTATATGAGAAAGACCTTTCTATTCAAATTTGAAAGTAAATTGATTTATGTGTATGAGTAGTGAAGGAGAGAACAATGAACATCGAACTCCAGAGTATACTTTCACAATATTTAATGAGGAATATGCTCCACACGAGAATCGATCATGAAATATCAGAGAATATTAACTTTCGTCACCCAAACCTTATCAACTCGCCTATGTCTCTGGGGTCAAACAAATGTCTATATAGTTTCTTGATATGTTAGATCATCAAATTTCAAAAAGGTATTTTGCATTTTTTTTATGACGTGATAATCTACTGTAGCTATCATTCGATGCATAATAGGTAAACTATCGGACAAACGTAATAGTTGGAAAACTACATTAATCAGGTAAACCACATTGGCAAACCCTGTGACAAGCTCGTCCGAGAAATTGTTGGTAAGAGAAATCGAACTCCTAACAATTGATCAAACATTCACTAATTGCAATCAATACAACTTTATGTTGTTTTAGCATTTCTGTATGTTTAGAATTTCTAGCTTTTTCGATTAGTTCAATCAAAATTAAACATTTTTTTCTATTTTGAATGTATTCGAAATTTATCTCCAATTATCATAATCAATGAATAAATAAATAGACGTTCCAAGCAAACAAAATCCTCACAGTTTAAGCCAATGCTACACTCTATATTTTATCTGCCAACATGTATATTTTCTTAAGAGAAACTATTGATGCATATTATATGCATGATATCAGTATTAATTTAGAGTGAGAAAGATTTTACATCAATTTTATTATGTCCTCGCATAATAAATAATTTATTCACTATCTAAATTTTGTGCATTTTATTTGGAAATCTTGAAATTTTATAAATTTGAAATTTCACCTCTTCTATTTTTAGAATTTCCATAATGAATTTTAAATATTTTAATAAAATCATTTTCTTGATTCCATCAATTAAATCCTTTAGCACGTATACATTTTGTTGTTAATTAGGACCTTTTGGGAAAATGAATGATAAAATATTTACATTAAGAAAAACTTAATTTTAGAAGATAAATTAAAATAAGATAAAAACTTGTGTGAGACGGACTCACAGATCGTATTTTGTGACACGGATCTCTTATTTGGGTCATCCATAAAAAAATATTACTTTTTATGCTAAGAGTATTACTTCTTATTGTGAATATCGGTAGGGTTGACCCGTCTCACAGATAAAGATTCGATAAAAAAAAATTCTTTTTAGTTCTTGAAATTTTATAATATTCTAACAAATATGATAGAATTAGGTAATATATTTGTGATCAATTTAAAACATATATATATATATATATATTTGATTCTTAATTCATTTTGTTTAATGGGTAATAAATAATAAATAAATAAATCTAGTTAGATAACAGAAAAATATATAAATTAATTAAAATTTCCCCAAATCCCTTCATTCACCTCTAACGGGGGTTTCTGTGACAACCGCTACTCCACCGTACCTCCGCTTCTCCGCCGCCTCCCTCTTTACGAATGGGCTCCGCTATACCTAATTCAGACCCATCAGCTTCTCATTTATACAACACCGCCACCATTTACGCCGCTTATTACACTCAAAACCCTAATTTCAATCAACACCAAACCAGCTTTTATCCCCAGCTGCAGTCTCCTGGTGTTGCAACGACCCCGTGTGTTTCGCAGCCGTATATGACTTCGGCTGCCGCGTACGCACCGGCGCAGCAAACCCTCTCCCATGATCCCAATGTTGCTGCTGATACTGCTGCCGCGTCTTATTATGAAGACCAAAATGTTATCTTGCAGAATTGGATTGCTGCTCTTAAGCAAATGGCGGTTGTTCCTTATGCTTCTGTACGTGGATTTTTGCGTTGCTTGATTTATTCAGTTATGTTTTCTTGGGAAAAATTAACGTTGAGACTTCTTGATTTACTGAATTGAGTAAAATATTTGTTTCTGAGTACGAGTGTATCACTGAGTTGAGGCATCAGGCAAGAGTAGGTTTAAGTATATATCTGCTTTGAATTTAGTTAGATGTTCTTTGATGAGCGTAACTATGTTGAGCTTAGATGAGAATTTAGAGCCCGATGTACTTACTTTTAGTTTACCTGAATTCAACTTAAGACACGCATTGACAATTGACGAAATTACCGTAATTATTAATTGCTAAGGCATTGGTCCCTGATGTCTCTGCTATACTGGTGAAATATTCCAGTTGCATGTTTGAATGATCTTGATAAGCTTGGTTTGTTTGCAAATCTAAAAGAATTGCTCAGGAGGTTGAGAAAAATGTATCACTTAATACAAGTGTAGGGGTCCAGAGGTAAGAGTACATTTGTTTTGCTGTTGATGCTTCATATATTTTTATGTATCTAATGTACACGCACTCAGAGTTTTTCATGCTGAGTAAAATTCGTGTTCCGAGGTTAATGTAAGAAATCATTCTTTTCTTTTTTTATTCTATTAAATACGGAATAATTAATGCCTTTTGTGTTTTTAGGGTGTAACTGCACCTAATCCGGTTACTCAATCTAAAAAAAACGGTGCTTGGATAAAATACCCCAAGAAGACAAAGATTGTGCAATCTGCATGGTGTGAAGTTTGCAAGATCGATTGTAACAGTAGGGGTGTTCTTGATCAACATAAATTGGGGAAAAAACACCAGAAAAATCTTGAAAAGTTGAGGGCAGCAACTACAACTGTCCATGTTAAGAATGCTGCTTCAGCATCTTTGCTTTCTCCTACAGTCGCCCCACCAGCAAAACCAGTATTTGGACCAGAAGAGAACCCAAACAATCCAAATGATGCCAAGGGGGAAAATCCCCAGAAGAAAGCAGCTGAGAAAACAGAGGATTTGGAGACAAAGAAAAGAAAAGTTTTGGAAGGAGGGGCAGCAGCTGATGCTGTTCGCACTTGCATCATTTGTGATGTGGTGTGCAATAGCGAGACGGTCTTCAACTATCATCTTGCTGGTAAAAAACATGTGTCCATGATTAAGAAGTATGCATCCATGACAGGAGTTATTTTGGCAGGCTGAAAATAGGGATAGTTAATGTTGATTTGGAGTGGATTGTACTTTTTTTTTCTTTTCCTTTACTTTTAGTAACTGTTAAAAGTTTATCTTGCCAAACCAAAAAAAAGGAAGGAATTGTATATGTTTATTTCGCATTCTGCATTCCGGGGATATGAATGCTATTCGGTTTTCGTAACCAGTACTAATGGAACGTAGTAAAATCCTTGAAATGACGTGATATCTTTGGCAGAGCGATGATGCAAAATTAAACGAGAACAATGGTAACTCAGAACCTATTCCAGTCCTAGTATTAGTATGTAAGATGCCACCAATTCTTGAACAATAGAACATGTATTGCTGTGATGGTATGCGGTTCATCCCTTCATTCTATGGTGCTCGCCACCAGTAATATTATTTTACCCCATGATCGAGTTCTTACCAATGTCTGGGTGCCTGAAACAGCACAGCTAGGATGGAAGTACTTCTACCCTGTTGGTCACTCTTTCGTTGCTCTTTATTCGGTTAATGTTCTACTAGAACTTTTTTTCAGTTCCACCCCCATTTTTCTTTCCTTGTGCTCTAATCTAGTTGGTAGGTGTTGAGATAGTTATCGAGCGGATAAAGTTAGGAAAAACATAGGTTTATGACTCTTGTAGATGGTTTCTTTTGCTTGTTTTTGGAGGCTTGTAACCTCATTTTAACTGGGGTGGATCCAGTGATTCTGGTAAGTGGGCGATCGACTTAGTATACTGAGGAGCACAACTTATAAATGCTGTATTATATTTTACTCGTGAAATAGTTAGGTTTATTTGTAAAATACCGATTGTCTTACTTGCCTTTTACTTGATTGGTGGTCATAACTCTTGTGTTGATTTTGGAAAGGTTTTTGGGAAAGATTTCTTCTTGTTCAACTTGGCTTCAAGAAAACCCATTAAAATGTAAAGATTTGATCGGATACATCATGCTTAAATTTGAAATTCCTATTAATTATAATTGCCTGCTTAGCCTAAATGGGTTTGGCATTTACTTTTCCTTTTATTCTTTTCTTGATAACATAATCAAATAACAGCCTCCTACCTAATCGGGTCATCTTAAATTTTAATCAGTTTGCACATATTCCTTCTTATTTCATGTTTCTAATTAATACTATGTGCTCTATACACTTCATTGATCTGGTGCGATGATATTACTAAGTTAAATTATACTTATTTGATTATGTAGGATAGTTGACCTACGATTTCGGTTAGAAATAAATCTAGTAAGCGAACTATGTCAAGTTATAAAAAATGGAGGTTGAGTCTAAATATCGATTTCACATAAACTAATATTTAGTTACTAGATTTTTTATCGCTTAACTTAAGCTAGATAAAATAAATAAAATGATGATATATGACTTATTAATCTAAACTATTAAATAAAAGAATTGCATTATAAACTACGAATTCAAAGATCAAGGAAAGATTCAATTTCAAATAAAGAATTAAGACACACGATGGTATCAAACTCTACTATGTTGACGCATGTTAAAATTCAATTAATTATTTAATTTTTGACAATCACGGTGAAATCCTCAATTTATTTATTAAACGATTCTTCGAGTTAATAAAACTATTTAAATCTAACCATCCAATTATTCTTAATTGAATTTAATTAGATCAATCATCCATACCTGATTGGTCATTAATTGATCGGCAAAAATGACTTCATTCTCTTGGTGGATTTCAGAAACTAGTTGCACTAAAAGCTCAATTTACTCATCTATAAAACACATATAGTTGGTGTGAATTTTCAAAAACTTATTACTTATCTCTGTTGAATTATTGACAATGTTCTCCGACTAGCCCACGATTAATCTAAATGTGTGCTACGTTCTTCTTGTTGCTCAAATGATCGGTTCACAAAATTGGGGCAGAATTATGGAGGATATTGGTTACTCCAACCGTGCAGTGAAGGATTACAATTCCAGTGATAGTCGAAATATGTCATATCGTTTAACAATTGCATCTCACTATTATAATCTCTATTAAACAAGTTACTACTTGTTGTCAAAGTTCCATAATTTACTCAACATCTTGTTGTCTCGTGCAAAACAATATAGAAAATTTGAATAAAAGTGTAGGTTGAAAAATCATGGTACCTATTTGCTTGCCAAATCATTGACTCTCTCCAAGCAACGTAGAATGGTTCCGAGTTTTGTTGGGCAAAATTTGTGAATACTCGCCGATGGCCCATCTCGAAATATCTCACAAGAAAATAAAAACAAAACAAATAAATTAGCAAAAAAATATAGATGATTTTTTTTATATATAAAAAATGTATAGTCTCAAGCAAGCAATTTATTCTAATATTAAATAAATAAGTCTCCAGCAACGACGCCAAAAACTTGACTGACGATTTCGGTTAGGAATAAATATATCAAACAGACTACGTCAAGTTATAAAAAATGGACGATGAGTTCAATTTTCGATCTTACAATGATTAATATTTAATTACTATATTTTTTATCATTTAACTTAAGTTAGACAAAAATAAATAAAAAGAAGATATTTGACTTATTAATATAAACTATTGAATAAAGCAATAAAAAACGACGGATTCAAAGATCAAAGAGATATTAAACTTCAAATAAAGAAATAACACACAACGATACCAAACTCTACTATGTTGACACTCGTTAAAATTTAATTAGTTATTTAATTCTTGACTTCACAGTGAAATCCTCAATTTATTTATTAAACAATTCACCGAGTCAGTAAACCAATTTAAATCTAATAGTCTAATTATTCTTAATGAAATTTAATTAGATTTAAATGCATTAAATCTTTATGAAATTTCAGTTTCACTTAAAACCAAACACTGAAATTGAATACTATTTCTAGTAAGTTTAACAATACGTTGATGATGACTTTATTGCTATATTTAACTAGTTATCCTCCGATTTGTGATTAATCAACAAATATGTAAATAGCTGATTAGGCTATTAATAATAAATATTAAACCAACATCAGTCAATAATTAAAATCAAGAAAAATGATATATTGAAAATAAAATCAAATATCAAATAAAGTATTGGTTGGTTCTATTGTGGTCTTGGTTTTAAGAAATTTATTCCATACAATCAAAACAAAGCGAGAACACAATGTTTGAATTTATAAGAATAAAATCTAAGAAAGAATAAGAAAATCTCAACGCAATTCGAGCGATTTCTCATTTAAAGTTGTCTTTGTCCTCTCTTTCAAAGTCTTATTTTCTTTTTCTTCCTCCAAGTTTTGTCTTTTGCCTGAAGCATTGTACGTGAGTTCTTCTGCCTCCTCTCCTCATTCTCTTTCACATAATTAAGTACGAAATAAGTGATAACATTATCTGATAAACACAAATATAATAAAATAAAATCATTAAAACCTCTGTAAGATTCAAGCTTATCAATAGTTGTACACATATTTGACCGCTCGAGCATAATAATAAAAATTTGGGGCCTAATAAGAAAAAATGATGTCTTTTACATTTAAAAAAAAAACAATATGGACCAAATATGATCTAACATGCATGCAACTTCATCATCTGAATATGAAATTAATGAATGATGAAAAAATTTTAAAAAAATCACGACCAAATAAATGGTTTAAAATGGTAAAATAGTAATTTAAGCTTGACTGAATTGAACTTTGTGTTGTGTTAAACATTACTACTAAAGAAATGATTGGTATGAATGAATTAAATAAGAAATAAATTTAAACAATCTTGTAATAGGTAAGAATTGAGAGTAAGAATTGAGAGTGAGAATGAGATTATTTTCATGAATATGCGAATAATCATTCTTATTGAAATGAATATTCTCATTTCAATGTCTTACCAAACATGAATACAGGAAACATGACGTGAATACACATTTTCTTTTACCATGCATGCCATAAGAGGTGTTGACAATTGCATAAAATCACCATGACTTTGTAGCTTGATTGAGATCTTCGAGACCTTTGAAACTATTCTTCACACATATATATATTCACAAAATTCATACGAGACTGAGACGAATTTCTGTTCTGACAAACTAATGAAAATATTATTTTTTATGAAAAAAAAATATTACTATTTAAAATATTTAAATAATAATTATTCTATAATTATTTCATATTACTATCATCATTATTATTTATTTTATTATAATTCTAAATTTTTATTAAAAATAATTGTTTTAATTTATAAAGTTCTCTTTGCTTGTTTTGCCAAGAGAAGGCGTTTTAAAGGTTTTTATGAGTGATTTTTATGAACTTATATTTTCTGAGACGAAGCTCGGTAAAATCTTTGATTGTTTTGTAAAAGATCCATGTATAATAAATAAAACTGAATAGCATGAGTTTGGAATATTTATTCTCATAGTAAGCATTCTTGAAATGAGTGTTTCCATCACAAAAGTTATACCAAACAAAAATAAAATAAAATGAGATTAAAATATGCATTTGATTCTAGCCTCATTTTATCTGACCATACATGTCTTGTATTATTATATTATAAATTGCATAAACCCATCGAAAATTTAGCAATTCCACGCTTTTAAACCGAAACCCCAACCCCTCTTGCTACTGATCTTTTCTTGGCCTTGCAACGATTCGGAAAAGATCACAAAGAAAACACCAAATGGGTAAGTTTTTGTTCTGGGAAATGTCTACGTTTCTTGAATGCGAATGACATAAGTTTCCTCATTGTACTGCTTCTTGATGTGTCGGCCAATTTTTGGTGCTGTACTGCTGCTTGATTCTTTGTCGTTACAGATGAAAATGGGGAAAATGTAATGGAAGGCGTGGCTTCAATGGCCCTTTTGCCTAATGGGTCTATTTCAGGCCATTTTATCCAGCTTCCCCAGTCCATCTGCTATGGATTACACGGCACCGGTACTCTCTTATTCTTAGGCATTATTCAAAGGTGAACCATTTAGTCATGGCTCTATGTTTGCTCTGTTTTAGATATTGAATGCGTTGCCTTGATTATCTTGATTTTTCCGCCCGGTTGTAGAAAGTTAATAAGGTTCCAATCGATGAATTTATGGAGGGTAGCTTACTTTACTCTGGAATTCAGTTTTTTCCATTCGAGTGCTATGTTAATCCATTTTTCATTCTCAACTTTCTGCCAACTTGTATCATCAACATTTAGATGTGGCGCTTTCTTTGGAAAAGCTGCCATATACAGGGAAATTTCCCTGTGATGTAAACAGTGCATTTTCACTAGCGTATACTAATGGTTTCTCGTTCTCAGTTCTGTATCATGTTCTTCATATATACTTGTTTGCTTTTACAATGAGTTTATGTCTTTGTATTTCTCCATCCATGTTTCATGGTAAAAAGAGATTGAATGTGAAAGGGAGTGCAGCCGGGGTGAGGATTACCGTTTGATCAAGCTCACTATTACAGATTACAATGTAATTATCATTCTTCTCATGTGAAATTGTTTTTTTCTTCAAAGTTTGTTGGCTATAGTAGACTGATATATGCTGTTTATTCAATAATTTGCAACTATAAAGAACAGGAGTGAAAGGGATATACTGGTGGAATGCAGAGGACACGATGCAGCGAAGATTTGTAATGTTGACCATGCTCATGGGTAAGCCATCAAATAATTTGGCTGTCTTTCTGGCGTGCAAAACTCCTTCGTGTTTTCAGAATAAGATGTACTTCCATTGTAATTAAAACCATATTCAGCATGTTGTAAAAAAAATCGCATTCAGCACAATGCTACCACCAGATGTGGTTTAGTACCATCCTCCAGTTATCCTTTTACAATAAGTGAAGTCGTGAGTCATGGTTCCAGTATATGCATAGAGATTGGACTCATCCATGAATTTGGCAAGGTTCCTTTGCAATGTGTTGATTCTCAGGCATTTCAATTTATAACAGGTGGCAGGAGGATGTTATGGGAATGCTTGAAGAGAAGCATGGGAAATGTAAGGTTTCCATTTCTTTTGAATGTGAAACATTGAAAGCTGATGAAGCAGCCGAGGACCACATCAAGAAGTTCATGCCTAAGTTATCTGGAATGGGTGCTGTAGGTAATTTCAAGCTCTTCTATTTGAGCTCATTTTATTCACAATTGTTTATTTTTGTTCTTTATTTCTGGACAACAAATATTAATTTGGACAGAAGGGTAAGGTAGCAACTGCTTGTTTTCTCTTCTTTTGGCTGTTTGATAGTAATTCCTGGAAAATTCCATGATATCAAATATCAAATCTCTGAGCTTCCTCGTTGGCCGAGTTTTGAATGATAAGGTCCCCATATACTTCCATTATCCAAATCCAAAGTTCTGCATCGTGTTGGCATCTTGTGAATACTTTTTTTTTTGTCTTCACAAGTATGGATCGTTGGGTCGATTTACGGCATATTTTAACATCATTTAGAATGTGCAGTAAACATTGGCAGAATGAAAATTGTGGGATTGGACTTTGAAGCAGAAGCGCAGCACAAGCATGTAGAGCAGAATTTATGAATTGTTATGCTTACAACGATACCATCTCGAGGAGTGTCTTTGTAGTTAGATAAAATCTTAGAGAGTGCGTGTAGTTCCATTGCAATTCTACTCGGTTTTTTTTTGGTTCATTTGTGGAGGAAATTTCAACAAATGGTGGCAAATCATAAAATTGTTGGTAGCGGTCTCGTGTAGTAATTTTGATGTAGTGATGCTATGAAACATAAAAACAAACTATGAGCCAACATATATCAAAATATAAATAATTAATCGAGTTTTTCTATAATTTTCTTTTTTGAGAGGTCTTGTTCTAATCCCCTTGTCATGTATTGCCTTGCCAAACCTCTCGTCCCGGTACCGACAGTTTTTTTTTCAGTGTTTTTTGAGAAAAGAAGAGAAGATATTGAAACTAAATACAGTTTCAGTGAAAGAATGTAAAAGGTTTCAAATAGTAAAAGATCCTTCTAACAAAATGCAGTATCATAAAGAAATAGAAACAAACAACTCATTGTAACTGTAATGTTCACAACAAATTTCAAACCAAAAAACGTTTAGAAACTGACTTGAAACATGGGTTTGTATCAGAACAAGTAATTGAATACTTCAAGCATGTAATTTGCAACTCGAGGATGACAACTAAACATGTCCAAACCTTATCTTCCTCCCCTATCAGTCTAAATAATTTGGGAAAGAAAGATCGAGCATACCCTGTAAACTTGTAGGCACAAGCACACAATGAAACAAGTACTCCACGCTTTCCAAAACTAAGCTCCATTTAACAAATCTCCTTCATATACTTGCGAAGGCCACTCTTATGTTCACAAGTTTATATGATTCTCCTAAATTTACTTGAAACTGTACATGAGATTAATCGCCACTCAACTTGACAGTGTGCGAAGATGGTTTACCATCTTGGAGAGAGATCACCGTTTCGAAAGCTCCCACCAAGGCTTTAACCTTACTTTTCCTGCTCTCAACTAGTTTGCTGATGGTTTCTTCAATAACGTTGTTGAATAAACCTTGAGCGTCTTTCCTCCCCTGCACATCTCGGTGCTTTAAAACAACCTTTACAGAGGAAATTCCCACATTTGCTGTGTTAATTCTTGCCCTCCTAAATTTGAGTCTTCGAGGAGTGTTATTATCAGACTGAATGTCAGCTACCTTTCCACTCTTGAACTTTAATTTCACAGGAGAGCGATACTTGTCATCAGACACAGTCATTCTGCTCTTTCTTGGAGCCTTGTTGGCATTCTGTGTCAGAGAAGGAGCCTTGCCGGTCTTATCAAGTTTATTCTTGTCAAGGACAAATTTATGTGTCCCCCTATCAACATCTTTTATATGAGTGGACAAAGGTGGTGCCTTTGCATTTGATCTCGTCTTGATGACATGCGAGGTTTTCCCAGAAACCTGCTCGTTTATCGATGTCTTGGCATTTGACCTGAGTATCTTATTTTGATTATTCGGAAAAGGAGCCAAGTTTCTAGCTTTTCTTGATGGAGTGGATATTGTCTTGCTAAGAGAATTCTTGGGGAACGAGTTAGAAATGAGAGGCGCCCGTGCTTTCTGCGCAGATGTTTTCATTTCTGTTGCCCTTTTTACTGGTGTGAAATCACTGTTTCTTCTCAGTGTTCCATAAATACCATCCGAAGAATCAGAAGGAGATATCATTTTATCCTTGACTGATTTCAAATGCACGGCAGAATGTTTCTTTGTTAAACAACCTGTTTTTTTCTCAGTTGTTAACATTTCACTATCACTCAAAGAACCATGTTCTATTGTAACTTCTAAATTTCTACTTGGCAACAACGTTTTCCTCTTGATAACTTCAGGGGGATCTGGTGAAGGGGGGGTTTTCTTCCCGGGTGAAATCTTGTGCTTTGTCAAAGGAATCTTGTTGCCAGATGATGCATTTTTCCTCGAGGAAACAGGAATACGATCCAAGGATGGCTTAAGTTTCGGTGAAACAAATTTAATATCAGGAGAAGGCTGCAATCCAGGTGAATTCTTTTTGCCAACACCATTTTGCTCAGTAGGTGACATTTTTGCAATTCGAATTCGTAGGGGGATCCTAGCCTTTTCTTCAAATTCATGTTTTCTTCCATGTTTACACAAGTCATGGCAAGAACCAGTGGAAGCTCTGAGATAATGGGGAACCTTTTTCCTATTCGCAGTTTCCAACTTTTCAGTAGAATTACTTCTAGAATCATCCCTCTTATGGCATATCCCTGTGGAAGCTGTGTCATGAGGGGAATCAGTAGAGTCACCTTCATTCAGCGAATCTGAGTACTCTGCAGAGTTTTTACCTATATTCAGGGAATCCATTTCATTTTTCTCAGGAATTAGTAGCAGAGAATCAGTACTTTCTTCAGCCATGGCAGAAAAATTGGATACCTCAAAACTCCTGCAAACAAAAGATGCTTACTATGATCAATCTTGATGTCATTGGATAGACTCAGCATGCAATACTAGTTCGAAGCATTCAGATATATCATATATGTTATGCAGATTTCAGCTTCCCTATAAAAAATCCTTGAGATTAAGGGCAACCCATGTGACTTGCTGCATTTTTTATTATGAAAACTTGAGTGAAATTCGAATCATTTTCATTCGAGGGTAACCATTTCTGCTCTACCCAGAAATCGATCGCCAGTCATCTACAAGTTAGGCTCCTCTGGGGCTGGAAAAAACGATGTTCTTTAATCCAAAAAACCAACAAAATCATGCCCTGAATGAAATGGTTATGAATACTTTCCTACCCAAAATAACACAAAAACGTCATACATTTCTGAAAATCTAATCAACAGATTGATCAAATCCATTGAAAGGGAAAAAGGAAACCCAAATTCACGGAAAACCAACCTAAAAATCCATGTAAAAGCTTGCATAAAGTGATGACCATCACTCACCCACAAGATCATAATCTCAGGGAAACTAGAAAAAACCCAATTCAGAACAAGGAAATCGCATGACCCACAATTTATACACAATAAAAGAACACAAATAATTTTTTCTAAAAAAAAAAATTGTTCCTGAAACCAGAAAATATTCCCTTTTATGCCCTTTTTCCTGTAAGAACAAACAGATAAAGAATATATCGAGGAATTTCAAGAAACAAGATGAATTCAACTGAGAAAGAACCCCACCTTCTCTTTACCTGTCTATTTTGCGTTCACAAAGATCGTATTTGCACAAATAACGGAGAAGATTTATCACAGAGCCCCACTTTCGTTTCACGCAAGTTTCTTTAACAATTTTTTGCCATCTGTTTTATGTGTATTTTGAGGGAGAAAAAAAGAGAAAATGCAAGATTGCAAATTGGTAAAATCGTTGATTCGAGTGCAATGACTATTTTATTCTTGAGCAAGTATCCTACTCTCTCACGTATATGTATCCATAAAAATATCGAATAGTCTATATTTAATATTTTTTATAATTCATGTCAAATAAGAGTTTTGTATCATAAAATTGACATGTGAGACGATTCATAAGAGTTTTTGTGTTTATTTTGTTTCGATTTATATTATATATAAATTTCGTGTTAATTGTTTAGTATTATTTGATCAAATTAAAAATAATAATAATTGATACCCCGAGATGTGCCGAGCCATGGATAATGCCCGGGATGTCCCGGGTTGTGAGTTGTGCCCGGATCAGGAAGATAGATTATTCCTGGGTCAATAATACGGTAAGCTGCACAGAAGCTCGTGTCTCAGGCTATCAGGTACCGAGAATATATAACTTGGCAGGGATAATCTGAGAAAAGGCCCATCGAAGGGTCGAGCCATTGAAGCACCTGGGGCATAACCTCCCCGGATTATTGTATGCCCGGGCTCTTATGAAATTTCCCGAGAGGCATTCTACCCAGGCCACTTCGATATGAGTGTCGCATTTAATAACGTCGACAAAGTAGGGTATGTGCGGCCGACCTATCTCTGACACTAATACAAGTGGTTGATAAAATCAGATAGACTGGATGTGACTAGTATGAGATTTGACATGTCAGAATAATAAAGTATAATCAGCCGTCTTACTATAATTAATGATCAGCACAGAGAGCTTATATCTTCTACTATAAATACAGGTTCTCTCCTCACATTTACTCTCTATTCAGATATTGAATGCACACATTTATTGTTCATTTACTACTCACCTTCCACACCAATTTCACAACCATAACTTGGTTACATTGGTTTACAGCTTGAGTCCTTCACTGACTTAAGCATCGAAGTGGTCACGTCGGACACCCCTCCGACACCCATTCCCGTGGTTATTTTCTTGTTCGCAGATCTCCTCGGCTACTCAAGGGAGGAAAGTTTCTAATCCGAACATTTTTGCTCTTATTTCCCTCATCATACTGATAGCAGATCCGGTGGAGTACCTGACCCGGCTCATCCATTTAATCCGGATCGCATCAATAATAATATATACAACGCGTGTGTATCTTTTACTAGTATAAATAAATTTTATATATAAATGGAACACATATAAATACAAAATGGTATACAGATAATAGTCTTAGTTTTTATATATTTTTCTTATATATATTTGTATATTTATCTTTTGTGATTAACATATTGTTTACTTTACCTCTTTTGCTGGTCAATATTAATTTAATTGCATCGATTGATTTTTAAAAAAAAATTAGATTAATTAACGTATCATTGCATTTACCATTATAATTTTGACATAGTTAATATTTTAGTTTAATTCATGATTAAAATTTATTTACTTGCATTTTAAAAATGAACTAGAAGTTTGAGTTGTAAATATATCCACAATTATTCTAAAAAAATATCCAAATTTATTTAATTTTGATTTTTTTAAATTAAATTGATATAAATGTATAAAATAGTAAATTAAATATTTATCTAGCTCCTTAAATTACTAGATTATTTCGGATAGGGAAATTATCCAATTAAAAGCTATTTTTAATTTTAAAAAAAGTGATATTTGGAATTTAGATGCGGAAATTGTTAGTACGGAAAAAATTCAGAATCAAACAAATTTTGATATGATAATTGTATTCAAACTGATAATTAATTTCCAAAAATTATACTCGATTTAGGCATGGTTGTGGATTTACTAAAATAATTGGGTCAAATCATAAATAAGTTATAGTTTGGGGGTGATGTTGAATTTCTTAATTTTATCCTTTCAGTAGGTAAACCGTCAGGCTCTACTCTACTGCATTAAATGGTTTTATTAATTTTAAGCCACTAAAATTAGGTATTGCCAAACTTTTATTTCTCAAATTCGTTTCTTCATTATTACAATTTATTACACTCATTCACATTATGTAATCTAAAAATTTACACTAAATAAATGTTAGATTTAGACTAAATAAATGATATTTTATTGGATATTACCTAAATTTAGTAATTTTTAATTCTTTAGTTATATTCTTACGAGAAACATTTGTCGCGTTTTTCGGATGTAATTGTTGTACTTGAAACATATTCATATTATAGACATTTTTATGAGTTTTTTTGGTAGAGTAGGTCTTTCATAATACGGTCTCAAGGATCTTTATTCGTGAGACGGATCAATTGTGTTCATATTTACAATACAATTAATATATTTGACATAAAAAGTAATATTTTTTCGTAGATGATCCATATAGAATATCCGTTTACAAAATTGACACGTGAGACTGTCTCACAGGATTTTTTGTGTTTTTTGGTATTCATATATATGTAGTTCATGTATTTGATATTTATTTGTTTATCAGAAGATGAATGTAAAGATTTATATTTTTTTAATTATCATTTTATTAAAGAAATAAATTTGTTAACCTAGCAAATGTAATAATATGATATAATTCTTAATACATTAAGTTTGTGTTTGGATTATGATGAATTATAATACATACTTAATTCGAATTGATTTCACCCAATAATAGTGTGAATTGAAATATATTTTACTTTTATCTTAGTCATGTGTAAGTAAATAACGTGTGAATTTAAGATTTGATCGATCATTTCATTATAAATAATAAAAATATAATCAAAATTTATGAATTTCAAATCCATCTGACCAATCGCGATATAAGATTTCGAATGTTTTTGTTCTCACAACCAAAAAAAATTATTACAAGGAATTGGGCTTGTGTTTAAAATTATAATAGAACAACAATTGACCTGACCAAATGTTTTAGTACAAGTTCATTAANATGGGTAAAATCTAATAGTAAGCCAAGTTGTTAAATTAGTGTTTAATAAATTGATTTGAGTAAAATCTAATTAAGGCATAGTTTGAGGGTGTGAACTGAAATTAATTTTATATACAGTTTTAAGCAGGCCATCTGTTCCACACCATTAATGGTTAAGTAATCTAATAAATTACAGAAAGTAAATTATATATAATTTAAATAATATGTCATAATTGTAAGTATATCAAGGTGATCAATGTATTTGTTTCATACTTTTTTTTAAAAAAAAAAAGTGAGAAAACTTTAATCGGCCTTTGAATAATGGCTTCTTTAAACGTTTTATAATCAAACCGTGTTATGTTCTTTCGTTAAAAAAATTATTAAAATTTTAAAAAATTGAAAGATATATAATTAAAATTAATTTTAACAATACAGATGATCAAAATTGTAAAGAAATAAACACATATGATGAATTACAATGGTCCCTCAATATCCCCAAAATAAAACCAAAAAAAATTTGTTCATCTTTTTTTTCTCTAAATCAAAATTTGAATTTACCAAAAGTTTTGCTTGTCATAATTTCATTAATTTAGGTACAATAAATATAGGTATACCTAACCTATATATACAATAACCAAATAGAGGTTGGTGTAGCCACCGAACCAGCTAGCCAGAAATAGTGTAGCATAGTACCGTCACAAGCATGCTGATTCCTTGTAGGTTTTTTGTGAGACGATTTCACGAATTTTTATCACGGGTCAATTTTATCAATATTCATGATAAAAAGTACTATTCTTAGCACAAAAAGTAATGTTTTTTCATGGATGATGCAAGTAAGATATCCGTATCACAAAATACGATCTGTGAGACCGTCTCACACAAATTTTTCTCCATCTCAATTTTCCGCAAAGTCTTACAGATTTCTTATATTATCAGTCAACCACGCACACAACTATGATGTATATATAGCAAAAAGAAGTGATAATGACTAAAAAAAAATCAATAACATATAGCTCATCTGTCTTCAAGATCTCAAATATAAAACGAAATTTTCAACTCGATAATTAATTGTAATAATATTCGTCTCTAACTAAAAAAACAAAAACAAAACAAAACAAAGGACACAAAAAATAATATAAATCTGTGTAGCAGTGTGTTAAGTTTAAGGGTTTTATGTATTTGGATAAAAGAATATTATGGGTCGTGATTTATGAATATATGCAACTTGGATTTGTTGGGAATTTTAAAAAAAAATTGGACAACTGAGTACTCCATTATACCTTTTACTTTGATAGGAACAATGTATACCACAAATCATTTCATGCTTTGGGCTATGATATATACTCGAATACAACTCGACTGGATTTACACATATTGGCTCGACCAACCCGGTCTCTAATGTTACAAGAGATGAGAAAGCATGAGAGTAGAAAGAAGGGAAAATTATAATTTTAGTCATATAATTCGTATTTTTTTTCATTTTTATTCATTTTAAAAACGAATTTGTAGTTTTAGTATTGTAACTTGCATATTTTTTTTTCATTTTTGGTCATGCTTACGGTGTTTTGCATTTTTAACCATGCAACTTGCATGTTTTTTTTTTTTTTTTTTTTTTTTTTTTTTTTTTTTTTTTTTTTTTTCATATTTGGTCTTGTTAACGATGAATTTGTATTTTTAGTCACATGTTACTTTTCCCTTTTTCGTCATTTTTTGGCCAATGAATGAAACACAATGTGTATATAATTATCAAATATCTATCTTCAGTGAAATAATTTTAAACATCATGGATTCATATATCTCATGCTCTCAGTTGATTCAAAATACTGACTAAGCGCACACATTATGCGTGTAATATACATGAATATTATGTATTGTACCCAATTTGTTTTCGAAGTTATTGATCTAATTTTAATATTCTACAAATTAAATTAAATTAAATATAACATGATATTTAGTAAGATCATTTTTTATAATTATAAAATATTAAAAATTTCAAGCACACTCTATTACACTAAATAAATACATGAAAGGACAATTTTGGAATTATAAAAAAATTTCATCAAAATGTAGTTAAAAATATGGATTAACAATGTCATACACTAATGTTGCAATTAAATCGAAGAATATGAATTTGAGGAACTATTTTGGGGACAATTTGAAATTGCTTCATGTTAAGATGAATTTGAAATCCACCAAAATGACTCAAAAAATAATTATTTGCGATTTGAAATACATTATCAAGTAGATATGCCTAAACAAACTAGTGGATTTTATTATTTTGAAATATATAAATTTTCGTCAATCCAAATACAACATAAAATTAATCAAATACATGGTTTCTCTCACATGTTTCGCAATATACCTTAACTGATTGATTAACACATGCTCTGTGCGATGTTACTTCAAAAAAAAAATTATCTACATAAATTCAATAACAAATAAAAATCACAAACAATCGTGTTTTTTAGGTTGGATAACACAGATAATATTGATTTTGATTATAACAAAACTTGTTATTATCTTTCTAACAAATTTAGTCAAGTGTGAAGTTGTTAGCTCAATTTAAAAGCTGAAACTCAAAATCAACTAATTTGAAAATCTGACGAGCTACAGTATTTTGATAAAATCCGACAGCTCTGTGATGAAAATGACAAGCCGCTAAAACAACTAAATAGAAAACTCAATTATACACAAGTTCTTTTTCAGAATAACTCAGTTGGTTCGGATATTATTTAGACGAAATATTAGTCCCAAGATCAAGCTGACGTAAACGAAAACAGCAATCACCTCAGTCTGATCAGTTCTGGTATATTGGTCATATATCTCATTTCGATTATTCAAATGGAACGATTCAATATATGTTACGAAGATAAGAGAATGATATAAAATCAACTTCACAAGTCAAAGTTTGAATCGGATAAGAAGAAACTGGTAAACCATGATAAAATTTATGGTTTTGCACTTAATGAAGAACAAGTTTCAGATTGCCAACAATAATATCTGTCAATCATATCTCTTTCATACAAACTTGGAATTGATTGATACTTGATTCCATGAAAAGCTAAGTTAAATGGAAAAAATTTTCATGTTTATCATTTTTTCTCAGAAATCGATGAATCAGGAGTTATATTCAAAAGAACAGAATAGCTCGACTTGATCAGCTTGAATTGGTTTAGTTCAAGTCAGATCAAAGGGATCGGACCAAATCAAAGCAAGCCCAAATGTGGTAATACATTTGATATATACATACATTGTAAAATTCTTCACATACAATCACTCACACATATACATGATGAGAGTTGAGCTTCAAAGTTTATATGAGTGAGTTTACATACAAAGACATTGAATATTGTATTTGTAGTTTTGACATAAGAGATGTTAAATATTATGTGGATTGTAAGATTGTAGCCTATAATCGAGTGTGCTAGGAGTTTCAATTAGGCAATAGATAAGTCTTAAGTTGAAACGGATTTGTATAAGGAGTTGTATAAATCAAAGTCTTCTGGTGAATCCTTCATAAGTGGAAGAATGGGTGACATATGTGTTAATAATCTTTGAATATCCATAAACAAATTATTGTCTATTTATTTATTATATTTAATTATTGCTATTGTGTTTAAGTTGCATTGTTAAAGTATTTTATGTGTTCTTAAAATATCAAAATATTGCATACAAAGTGTTTAATATATACAGTACTTCAACCATAACATTTTTATACATTCAACTTGCATATCTTTCAATTGTTTTGAAAATATTTAATCAGTTTTTATGAAGATTATTTTGAGTGTCTTCTGCTTGATTTGAAAATCAAACTCGGTTTAATTCATCGGTGTTCAATATTTCAAAAATCGAGCTATTGTAACTCAATGCTTCTCCTTTAATCGATCCTATCAGTGTGGTAGCTCGAGTATGTAGTACCAATTCTAAAGAGTGTTTGCAACCTCTATAAAACGTTATTATAGATTTTTCTTAAACAAATTTTTAAAGAAATTAAAATTCAATCTCATATTTTAACGAAAAATCTATAATCACTTTTCCTCTCCTAAAGTCTGATCAAGTGATCAACATCATTCAACTGATATCTATTCCTCGATCCTTTGGCCCAAAATGTTCAAAATGAGTCAATGACATGATAAATCTCATACATATACCAACATAGGTTCATTATAGTATTATAACATAACTACTAAATCCTTGAAATCAAACTTGTAGAAAATGAGATGCACTTGCATGTACGTAGAATCCATGCTTATACAAAATTTCAAAAACCCTAGGTACACGGACCTCGATCGTGTCTTAGTCGTACTGGACCCATGCGGCTTACGGCCTTTAACATACAACACACACGGTCAAGCTGACGACCACCGTCATGCTCCCCCTTTGTATCGCGCACACGGATGCCATGCCATGTCCATGGTGCCTCCTTGTTTTTTTTAAACAAAAACAACAGGAGAAATGAAAACCTTATAACTTTTCAACATTTTTACTAATTACTATTTAGGGTTACCCTTATGCGACATTGTTCGATAACTTCAATTTAATAGCTACCATAAGAGAGTCGTAGTTTAACATATTATTTTGTCTAGGATTTACAAATTAGGTAGGACATGGAATTAACTAATCAAATTATTCATTTAAAGAAAGGCACCATGATATAAAATTTACAATAATTGTTTTAGAGAAATTAACAAATTAAAGAAGCACTAATTGTTGTATGTACGCGTCACAATGTCGTCTATTAGGTCACTCGGTCTCATGGATCTATTTTTGTAAGACAAACCGACCCGATTCATACTTGAAGTAAAAAATATATATATTTAACATAAAAAATAATATTTTTTCATGAATTGCATCGGTCGAAGATCTGTATCACAGAATTTTTTATTGAATACCTTGTTATCCTAAGTTTCTTTTAAACACAATAAGATAAAATTAAGTTGTATCAAAAATTAACTTCCTTCAATTTTTTTAATGTGCACAGAAACTTCCAATACACACAAAATAAATATTTATTTATTAAATTTTTTTATCCAAAAAGATTAGCAGCCCGTGATGCAGAACCGGACAAGATATTTGCATTGCTTTTTTTAAATAAAAAAATATTTATTTATTTATATATCTATTAATATCTATTAAGACTCTAATACAGACAAAAAATTGGTATGTTTTTTATTTTCCAATTTTGTCTTTATTTTATATCATAATTACATTTTTTTTATTTCAAAAAGACTTTTTTTTTTTAAATTACAACTATTCAAATAGTAATTTAATCGCTCGATAATTTATCAAATATTACTTTAATCCCTCGATAATTATAAAAAAAATTGTACACACCGCATGTGTGAAATAGCTAGTTATTATTATACTTTTTTAAGACACCTGCATCAAGTAGGCCACGCTGTCTTGAGTTAGTGTACGTAACCCCAATTAAAAAAACAATCGGTGGGCTGGAAATTTATTTAAACATAAAATAATTAACTAAGGCCGTGTTTGGTTAATGGAATCAAGTGGGTTTATAATTTTTTAACCTATCTAATCTCATGTTTGGTACGTTTTTATTTAATCAAGTCAATCTCTCCTATGAATGATTAGATTATATTAATTGAGATAAAATAATCAATCATCACCCCCTATAATTATGTATCCAACTATTAATCCTTCCTATTTTTTCAATTTCACTCTTTTCCTATATATATTCACCACTTCCCGCCATGACCGCCCACCGACCACCGACCGCCGCCGTCTCTGTCGGCCCCACCACCACCGACTGCCGGCCGATCGTCGCCGGCAGCCGACGCCGGCCAATCACTTCCGGCCGGACGGCCGGCAGCCGTCGCCGCCGTCGGCAGCACCGACGTCGTCGGACCGTCGCCGCCACCTCCGCTGCCGGATCGGCCGTCGGAGTGGAAGAAGAAAAAAAGAGATGAAAGGGCAATTTTGTTTTTTCATCAAAAAATTCAAAATTATCCTACACTTAAAAATCTTACAAAACATAATATTATTTTACACCATATATTACATTTCTACGACAATCATTTTCTTTATCATTTACATATTAATCATTAAATTATTTTATCCTCCAACCAAACGCATGCCATAATAAAAAAATAAAAAAATAAAAAAAAAGGTTGTTCGAGTCTAAATAACAAAATGATCGGTGTTGCGACGGATTGATACGATAATCTGATTATTTTGTGTAAAAGTAAAACCACAAAAATGGCGCCACCCCATGTAGCTCTGTTTCCTTCTTCTGGGACGGGAATTTTGATCCCATTCCTCCGTCTAGCCGCCTCCATTGCGGCTCGTGGCTGCACGATCACCGTAATCACCCTCCATCCCACAGTCTCCGCCTCTGAATCGGAACAAATCTCAACTTTCTTCGCCTTGCATCCACACATCAAACGCCTCGAGTTTCAGCTGCTTCCTTTCAAGAAATCCAACTTCTCCAACAAAGATCCTTTCTTTATGCAGGTTGAAGCCATCAGCAACTCAGTTCATCTT
Source organism: Primulina huaijiensis (assembly GCF_012295235.1). Lineage (NCBI taxonomy): Eukaryota > Viridiplantae > Streptophyta > Magnoliopsida > Lamiales > Gesneriaceae > Primulina > Primulina huaijiensis. The sequence goes on along the minus strand of NC_133315.1, from coordinate 16,244,028 downwards.
CTGGATCCGATCCTTGCGGCTTTATCACCACCACTCTCTGCCATAATATCCGATTTGTCAGTTGCCAACAGCATCTGTCGCTTTGCTTCGAATAAATCCATCTCCACTTATGTTTTGGTCACTACTTCTGCAAGATTTTTCTCTCTAATGGTTCTCTTTCCCAAGCTGGCGCTTCACAAGAGTGTTGGAATTCAAGAAAACGGTCATCTTGAACTCCCCGGTTTAGGACTGGTGCCCGTCTCGAGTATTGCTCCTCCACTGTATGACTCAAACCACTTCCTCTCAGCCCTTCTAGATTCAAATATTCCTTGTCTCAGTAGTGTGAAAGGCATATTCGTGAACTCGTTTGCTGAGCTGGAATCAGAAACGATCGATGCCTTAAACAGTGGAAGACTCATAGCTGATTTAGCACCAGTTCTAGCACTTGGCCCTTTCCAATCTTTCGAGGTCGAAAAGACACCTAATCTTCCATGGCTCGACGAACAAGCTCCCGAATCAGTACTCTTCGTTAGCTTTGGGAGCAGGACAGCGCTGCCCAGAAATCAAATACTAGAACTACGCAATGGACTGGAAAAGAGCGGGTACAAATTCTTGTGGGTGCTAAAAACGAACAAAGTGGACAAAGATGACAAGGAAGAAGTACAACAAGTATTGGGTGAATCTTTTCTTGAAAGAACTAAGAAAAGAGGAATGGTGATTAAGGGATGGGTGAAACAAGAACAGATTCTAGCACATCCGGCCATTGGAGGATTCATCAGCCACTGTGGATGGAATTCTGTAACAGAAGCTGCAAGATTGGGTGTGCCTATACTAGCTTGGCCGCAAAATGGGGACCAAAAGCTTAACGCGGAGGTGGTCGAAAAGGCGGGCATTGGATTGTGGGCGGATTGGGGTTGGCTTGGGGAGGTGTTGGTGTCCGGAGATGACATAGCAAAGAAGATCAGTGAGATGATGGTGGACACGAAATTCCGTGTCAGAGCTAAGGAAGTGAAAGAAATAGTTCGGAAGGCAAGAGAAATCGGTGGGGATTTGGATGCGTTGCTTCGAGGCCCAATGGACGAATTTAATGTTGGGTAATCGATTTTTTCGTGTCCAATACTCCAATTTTGTATTCAAAACACAGTGGAAGTTTTTAAAATTTTTAATTTGACATTCAAATATTATCTTGGGTACTCGTAAAAACAAATATTCATAGGTTGTTTGTAAATATACCTTTAGTAAATAAATCATTTGGCATCAACTATTCCAGTATTAGCGGATATAACACTTGTTGTATTTCCCTACGAACATTTTTCAAAATCTCATTTCTTCAATCCTCCTATAAAGTTCACAACTGGATCGATTGTTCATCTTCTAAATTGTACTGGAAAAGGTTTTTTGTTGAAGAGTAAGGCTCAAACCCTAAAAATCTTGAGGATGGCCGAAAATTTGAGAGAATTTGGAATGCAATTTTCGAAAACTGCAAGAGGAATAACGGAGGCTAGGGTTGTGACTCCCTTACCTTAAAACATGATCATCCTTAACCTAGTTTCCATAATTGTGGATTTAAGTTCCTCAATTAAATTTAATAGGCTTTGTAAATTAATTGGACTAGTCCAACTAATTTAATTAATTATATTAAAGTTCATTAAAAACTTTAATTATTTATCATATTGGATTTGAACTCCTACAAGTCTACTAAACATATTTCTCACTATATTTAATTAAATCTTTAATAAACTCAACATTTGAGTTTAATAATTTAAATTTTCAATTTTTATAAATTTAACTACTTGAATTTATTCTCTCGATGGGAACAAATGATCCAGTGTTTGTATGCATATTAAATTAGATAGCTATATGGCATGCATAATTAGATAACTATTTCCCTAATTTAATTAAAATTTTAACTTTTATTCATGTGAAATTCATTAATACATCCGGTTATTAATTTTATTTCTGTATTGAGGTTTACAGACCCGTTATTTATAGGTTTCGTTACTTAATAAACATAAAATTCTAGATAAATAAGGCAACATTTTTTAGAACATAAAAAAATAGGTGAAAACTTTTATCATATTTTTACGATTAATTAAAGTAATTTTACCATATCACAATAAAATATTTCTTTATTTTATTTATGTTTTTAATTTTAAATGATTCTATCACTTCTAACAAAAATATTATTAAAAAGTAATTTTTAATTTTTCTGTAACACCCTTTATCATTTTTTTTAAATTTTAAATTATTGGATTTTAGATTCACATCCAGTTAGAAGGAAGCTTATTGCTTAGAAATACTGGATTTTGAGTAATTAATACTTCGAAAAATAACAGTGGCTAAAATATTATTTTAGGATACGTTAGTGATATGGAATATGAACAAGTTAGCAATATTATTTAGCATATCGCAAAATTCTTATCTAATTAGAATAACTTTGGTTTCTAGATTTTGATAATTCTCGAGATTTCTGATGAAGTTACTGTTAGAATAGATGTCCTGTAAGTCAAATGTTAGAAAGGAAATTTATTGAATCAGTTGTAATAAACAATCTTTATTTTAATATAATTCATTATTTCATGGTTTTTTATTTCTTTATTTGTATACTCATGTGATCAACCTAGATAAAGACCTTAATTATACTTTAATACAAAAGAATCTTAATTTGATGTTGAAACCCATTTGTAAACATTGTATAATCTAAATTCGTTCTTAGTCGATTCAGCCGCCTAAAACATGGATAAAGGTCGCTTGAGCGAGACTAGCAAATGTGATGTTGTGTACCGCGTTTCTTGCTAAGGTCATAGAGATGTCCAAACATGCAGATGGGTAGTCATATGATGATTATACCGAAATGTCCTCCCTAATACTTTCCAAGTGGTTCTCATTCATCGAGAGGATAAGTCTGTGGTTATGATTGTACATCATTAGTCCTTATGACCCGGAACAACACTGAGGCTCTGTATGCTAGGGTTGTGCTTTGACTCGTTTACCGACTCCATGTGGGTTATCAGGTGGCGAGATTGGGTACATTTGCGACACATGTAGGAGCCAGTGCATTGTAGTCGGGAATTCACTTACGGGTGTGGATATCCTATGTGATATGATGAAATAATAGTGCACGGAATCTCTGTTCACAATATGAGATGTACGTTAGAGAAAAAGTTATCAAAATTGTACATTCGATGCCACTATTCATTTTCAAATATGGTCACATAGTTGTTGAATTCTTATGCAACCCTCGATGAACCAATGATTGCAGATTCGATCGGGATATATGAGATGAATGGACCGTACTGTACGTTAATCATAACCGACTAGTTCTTGCATGCACTATCGGTAATACCTAAGGAATCATGGGACGATGCTACTAGACGCTCTTACCATGATTCGATGAGTTTAATCAGAAATATGATTTCTGATATTCTCATGATCAATTGTTGATACATAGAATGAGGCAAATTAGGGTAAGCCCGAATAAACGATTATGTCCTGAATCACAAAGAGTTGTGAACCCACGGCTAGCTGTATCCCTGAACCATTGAGGGGTCACACAAATACTGGATCATTTGTTCCCGTTGAGAGAAAAATAAATTCAAGGAGTTGAATTTATATAAAATAATTGAGAGAAAAATAAATTCAAGGAGTTGAATTTATATAAAATAGTAAATTCAAGGAGTTGAATTTATGATAATTAAATTTTGAGAAAATAAATTCAAGGAATTAAATTTATTAGATAATAAATTTAAGAAGTTGAATTTATGATACTTAAAATTTGAATAGAATAAATTAAAAGAGTTGAATTTGTGGAATATGATAATTTAATTTATTAAACTCAAAAGTTGAGTTTATTAAATATTAAATATAGTGATAAATATGTTTAATGAGCTTGTAGGAGTACAAGTCCAACATACTAAATAATTAAAGTTCTTAATCGACTTTGATTATGGCCCATTAATGTTAATTATGAAAATTAGGTCATGACTTGGTTATAAAAGATAATAGAGAAGCCATAACTGTCACGGCCCGAAACTCAGGGTTGACACCGACATTGTTTAACAATCACACAATCGAAAACAACCAGCTTCGTAGCACAGTATAACTCAAAACCAGTTTATATCATAATTTCTCAAAAAATTACCAATGTCTTTTCAACTGAAATAGATAATGCGGAAACGTTTACAATGAAAAAAACATACTACTACTAATCTCGAGAATCATCATCCCAAAAATTTTTCGGACTCGTCTTCCTCAACATGTTCTTCATATTTATCTGGGGAGGAGAGAGTAAGTGATGAGTATTTTAATAATACTCAGCAAATGAGGTCGTTCGAACACAACAAACAACATGCAAGCAATTCCACACACACACACACACATATATATATATTAATTTTAATCATTTTCATCAGAGTTCTGACGTGAAATTGAACACAGTAATATTTACATCATATCAATATTTTTCGTTGTCATATTAGTGCTTTTGGCCATCATTGTTCCAATGGAAAATGGATAAAATTTAAAAAAATATAAGTTATTACGATTACAAAAATATTTTTTAAAAAATAATAGAGTGGATGATTTCGTTCTAATATAGATAGCATGGGACAAATATTTACTCTTTTTAAAAAAAAAAAAAAGAAAAAAAAAAGAAAAAGAAAAGAAGATATTTTTGGTTTCATGGGGAAGAGGCAAACGAGGGCGATCAATTACTTACCACCCATCAGGTTGTTGGGAAGCTTCACAGTTTTGAAACAAGTAAAAGGTTGCAAGAATTCAACAACCACCAAAATATTCAAAAATGGCACCACCGCATGTAGCTCTGTTTCCCTGTTCTGGGATCGGCCATTTGATTCCATTCCTCCGTCTGGCCGCCACCGTTGCCGCACATGGCTGCATGGTCACTGTAATCACCCTCCACCCCACCGTCTCCGCCGCGGAATCAGACCAAATCTCCAATTTCTTCGCCTTGCATCCACACATCAAACGCCTCGAGTTTCAGCCGTGTCCTTTCAAGAAATCCAACTTCTTGAACGAGGATCCTTTCTTTATGCAGGTCGAAGCCATCAGCAACTCAGTTCACATTTTGGATCCTATCCTTTCGACTTTATCACCACCACTCTCTGCCATAATATCCGATTTTTCAGTTGCGAGCAGCATCTCTCGCTTTGCTTCGAATAAATCCATCTCTACTTATGTTTTGGTCACTACTTCTGCAAGATTTTTTTCTCTAATGGTTCTCCTTCCCAAGCTGGCGCTTCACAAGAGTGTTGGAATTCAAGAAAACGGTCATCTTGAGCTCCCCGGTTTAGGACGAGTACCCGTCTCAAGGATTCCGCCTCCAATGCTCGACTCAAACCAATTTTTCTCTGCCGTTATAAGTTCAAATATTCCTTGTCTCAGTAATGTAAAAGGCATATTGATGAACACGTTTGACGGGCTCGAATCAGAATCGATTGAGGCGTTGAACAGTGGAAGGATAATACCTGATTTAGCACCAGTTCTTGCTCTTGGTCCTTTCGAGTCTTTCGAGGTCGAAAAGGCACCTAACCTTCCATGGCTCGACGAACAAGCTCCCGAATCAGTACTCTTCGTTAGCTTTGGGAGCAGGATGGCGCTGCCCAGAAATCAAATACTAGAACTACGCAATGGACTAGAAAAGAGCGGGTGCAAATTCTTGTGGGTGCTAAAAACGAACAAAGTGGACAAAGATGACAAGGAAGAAGTACAACAAGTATTGGGTGAATCTTTTCTCGACAGAACCAAGAAATATGGAATGGTGATTAAGGGATGGGTGAATCAGGACAAGATTTTAGCCCATCCGGCCATTGGAGGATTCATCAGCCATTGTGGATGGAATTCTGTAACAGAAGCTGCAAGATTAGGTGTGCCTATATTAGCCTGGCCACAGCATGGAGACCAAAAGTTTAATGCAGCGGTGGTGGAATCGGCAGGCTTAGGATTGTGGGTTGAGGATTGGGGTTGGGGAGGGGAGAAATTGGTGGCCGGAGATGATATAGCTGTTGAGATCTCCAAGCTGATGCTGGCGAAAGATTTGAGAGCTCGAGTTAAGGAAGTGAAAAATATAGCTCGGCAGGCTCAAGAAATTGGTGGGACTTCCGAAGGGTTCCTTCGCCTCCTAGTCGAAGAATTGAAGCTCCAAGAAAAATGAGTTTTATATTTGCGCTGGTTTTCAAGTTGTGTACCATGTTATAATTTTTGAAGCAATTGCAATTCTAAGTAACAGCCGAGTTTTTCCATTTGGACCATACATGAATCTCACGAATCCAAGAAAATTGAACACATTTGATGGTAAAACAATCCACCACCCGAACCAGTGGTGTTTGTTAATCTTGGGAACAAAGAAGCAATCTCAAGTCTCAACAGATCAAACAAATAAACTGGAAAAAGGGCACAGCCATGATCGTTAATATATCCAAGAATTTCCCATGAAGAACCAAGAAACAATCCTATTTCTGGTAGGAGGTAAAGAAATCTTGAAGTCCATCCAAGTAGTTGATTTGTATGTCACAATATGTATATGTTGTAAACGAAACTCAAATTCGGAAATTTTTTGAGGTATGCATATAAATTCATTAAAAAAATTTGACGATATTTAACTTGTTCATTAAATTTTTTTTTTCAAAATTCCAAGCGTCCATTTATTATTGTTTAAAGTGAATAAAATTTTTTTATATCATTTATATAAATTCTGGTAATTTCATACAGAACCACACAAGGTTCTATGGTGTAGTGGTTAGCACTCTGGACTTTGAATCCAGCGACCTGGGTTCGACTCCCGGTAGGACCTCTTTTTTATATTTAACCTTTTTCCTATGTTGCTCTTTTAACTCCCTCCCAAAGCCCAATATACCTACCAGTCGATCCGTTTTGTGGTTATAACATGGTATTTGAAATTAAAAAATATTGTTTTTATCATATATAATTTTAAAACCGATCTCACTAATCAATTTTATGTAACATTACCTTCTTACGACTTAATTAATCATACTTCTTTCTTTCGTCTACGTTTTACATTTTATAAAAGCATCAGTTTCCGCAATTTATTATATTTTTTGATAAAGTTATTTTTGCACCAATTAAAAATATTTTTATCTTCAAAAGTTTTTATAGATCATTTCTCCATCTTAAAAGATGAATTGTTTTTTACACATTGAGCCTAATTTATCCAAATTTGGTGAATTTCCCACTTTACTCTCGGTGTATTTTTATTTTGAAGTCCTTGAAAAAGATCTCATACAAAACATGGTTTTGTACTATGATTAATAAGAAACACGTAATGAATATTACATATATGGATCATGATCATGACCGTTAATAGATAGAGTAAATTCATAAAATTTTGTTATAACTTTTAATTATTGTTTTAATAACGATAACGAAATTATATTAAATATTTACATTTGTAGAGAAAATATATGAATTTTTAAATTTTCAATATTTAAATGGATACAATATTTTCATAAAAACTAATTTAAAACCTTTATATAGTATAGATTTTGTCCAAATATTCTGGATAAAATATATCCATGATAAAAAAAACTANATATATATAAAGTGTATTTACACCTTACTTTTTTATTAAGTGCACTTAATTAATAATATTTATGATGATAAAACCATCATACGTGTTTTTCGATGTGTATTAAATAGTATTCGAACTAGTAGTAAATTGCAAATCACATTTCGGTTCGTATCAATAACTTACAAATCATGTTATTCGGATAAATCTGAGAAGATAGCAAGTGGTCGGTGTGCACGGTTCGTACAATATGTGGTATCGAGTGACACAACATCACCAAAATACTCATAGTCAATTAGCATTCTTGCATCGGCTCAAAAAACATTAGTTATCTGTTCTTCCACATCCATCTGATTAGCATGGTAAAATGATGTATTTTAATATAATTGTTGTTGAAAATATCGCATCAGACAACCAATTTCCCCATATACCATATTTATCTGTCTTTGGGATCAAATATAGTTTTTAGCATCCAACATGGTATAACCGAGACCATCTCTTCCTCCTACATGTTCACTCATCAATTGAAAAATCGATTTTTGTTTAAGCCCAACATCTTTTGCCAAATCAATCTCATAGGCCTAAACTTCTGTAACATTACGTTGGGAAGCCAACATGTGAACTGTCTCTTGAAGATGAAGCGGGTGATTATGCTTTTCGATAAATTCAGTAACCTTATACTTACAATCTTCAAATGTCACTCTCAATCTTACTTTGTTCGAGTCTTAAGTCGAAGATTGAGTGTCAAAAAATCTCTTTTATCTTGTTTAAGAACGCCCTCCTTACAACAAACATATTTATACAAAGTTATAAAGCCTGTGTTTTTGTTCTTGTTCTTGTTAAAATAATACTTTCTAACTTTAAATCAAGTTTTCCCATCATATTCAACCAAATACTTCCAAGTCTCATCTAAGCTGTCAAATTTCATACCAATCTTAGGCTTGAATTCAATATGTGAACAACAATCCATCAAGAAACTCTGCTAATCAATTAGATTTTTGTCTTTATACATGAACAATATTACAAAACAAATCTTGATTGAGCTGAGCGCTTCTACGTATATGAACAAATCCAATTATCATATGCATGAAAAATGGTGCAAAATAATTTTTAATATTTTATGCAAAAATGAGAAATCGAAAAATATAAAATTGATTTTGTTGCAAGTTAAATATTTGAACTTGAATTCACAACATGAATGTATAAGAACTATGCAAAAATGTAGTGTCATGTATTTATAATATTTTAGCATAATGATTAAAATCTTGATTCCAGAAGAATGCTCTCAGCCACCTAGCTTTATTTGTTAATTTTGACTTTGTGCTATTTTTAATTAGTGTATTTACACCACACTCTTTANATATATAGTTTTGATATGCTGTACAGTGACCACCGATGAGGTGTCACTCACCCATTTTTCTATATCTCATCACATCCAATGGGTGAATTACACCTCATCGGTGCTCACATAGACGTGTCGTATCCGTCTCGTTTCGTATCCGATACTTCATAAATTCTTTTAAAGGTGTTCGTGTTGCGTAGTATTTTATAAACCTTCGCCCCATAGCAAAACTTGAGCAAAATAACAAAGAAACTGAAAAGGAAAAGTAAATGCTCTATTTTTTTCAGATAAGATCTCAGATTTTGAAAATTTCATAAAGCACAAATTCATCGCCCATCTATCTTAAGGGGAAAGGATAAACAAATTCAGTGCAAAGAACGCGAGACCTGTGGCTATGTTCGAAAACGACGATGAATCTGAAAGAAGTCGGGAAGACAACGGGCAAAGCTTGTTAATAATCATGTCACTTTCACTAAAAACTCAAGACAGATTTTGTTGCACAATCTGTTGCAACAAAAGCCTGTAAAAAATCAGTAGATTCAGATATCTTGCTGAAAGAGATTCCATCCAAAGGTTTTTGAGTTGCAAGAACAAAATATACCAGTAGAGAGATTCATGATTAGCCAAGAAAATTCTATTTACTCAAAATTTTACATCGACAAGAGGGATTCCTCTATTCTAGCTCACCAAATGCAAGCCTCGTTTTACATATTAATATATAGATAACATCTAAAAAAAACTGTACATACAAAAACCTTCCGACTGGCAAGAAAAGTGGAAAAAAAAACTAGCAAACTTTTCTATGGCCCATCAGCTCATTAACTTCCTCCCAATTCACAACTTTCCCAGTACCACTCAGGCCAATAACACTTGGGCTGCAAGCAGCCACGGCCCAATAACCAGCCCTAATCTCCTCCCTCAACTCCTCACTCTCCCAAGCACAATACCCATCAAAGAACCTAAAATCTCCAACTTCACCTAAATCCCTTTTCGTTTCAATTGCACAATCCAAACTTTCCATTGTGCCATAATGCAATCCTTTCATTACTTCATCCAAAACCCCAGTTTGCTTCTGTTTGCCACTAACCAAGAACAGCCCTTCGAATAATGGGCCCCCAAAGTGAAGAGGTCCGTCAGAAACCGGGATGGACAAATTCGAGGCCCACGATTTCATCTCCTTAATGGACATGAATGATGGCCTGTTGAGTATGAGACCCGTCAGGCCTGTTGGGCCGGAGGATAGCACCAAGATGACAGTTCTTTTGTATATGTGGTTTGAGTCGAGCTTCTCTGTGGCAATCAGCAAGCAGCCTTTCTCGGGCTCGGATATGGGGTGCGCCCATTTTCTCTCAGCTGGGTCGGGTTGATCCATCGTAGTGAATGGATCCACCAGTGGAGAAGGACTTGTCGGAGCTGTTAGGGTCCGTTCGCTGGCGACTAATCTTGCTCTAAACGCACGCCAGTCGGATTTGAGAAGTGACCCTTCTTCAGATTGTATTGATGCTGATTTTAGATTTGACTGGGAACCTGAAATCAAGAAAAAACATTGGGTAAACTTCTCTGGATTTTGGGGTATAATTTGCTGTAAATCTAAGTATATCATCTAGAAAAACGGGGTAAAACGACCCTTTGGCATAACAAGTTCAAAAACACACACACACAATTTTTCAGTAGATATTTGCAGCTGCCCCTTCGATGAAGGACCCTTTAACGTAAAAAACAAATCTTGCAAATGGTTTCGATTCAATAGAAAGGTGATGGATCTGGGAGAAAATTCAATAAAAAGGAAAGTACAAATCAAGAACAGGTAGGAAGCCCAATAACTTACATGATACGGAGAGTGGAACTCTGAGTCTCTTGGAATTAATCTTGTTTGTTTTAGGGCTTGTAAACGTAGGAATCGCTACCTTGATTGGGTGAAGAACTTCCATTGAGATTTTTGGGAGAGAACCAGTTTTGGTTTTGGTGCCGATCAAGAGTTGTGAAGTGGAGGATAAGAACACAAATGTTATGTAGAGAAAGACGAAATCTGAGCTAATTTATAAGTGGGTGAAACTCTCTTGGGCCCCACCAAAATGATATGTTCGTATAAATCAAATCCGAATATTATCATATGAATAGAAACGTCCAAAAATAAAATTATGAAATAATACAAATATATAGACATGGGTATGAATATATTTAAGTCCGAGTTATTGAGGTTACACTTTTGAAACATTTAATTTTGTTCGATTCGAGTCCGGATCTTGATCGCAGAGTCAGGATCTTGACATGTGTCTATCTTACTCGGATTTGGTTTTGTGAGTCCGAACAAGATCTTTACACGTGTCAAAAATGGACCCATGTCAACAACGAGATATAAATAATGTTAGAAAAGATGTTTAGACTTTAACGAGTCATCGAAGAATTTAATATACAAAAGATTACGGTGCTCATTTGTACAAGTATTCTTTTGAACTTTTAAAAATTAAATAACTATTTTTCTTCTTAGATGCCGGATCAAGTTGGAATTAATGGCTTTTGTTTAAGGATCACAAGACCCTTATTTTATTCAATAATTATTATGAATTTTTGGTTTAATAATAACTAGTTAGGTTTCTGGAATGAGTGAATAATTTTCTACCCAAACATGATTTTGTATCATTTCTTTTTTCTTTTTTTAAAAATCAAGACCAAACATTCTAGGTTTTGTTTGATTCTAGAATGTTTGTTTTAGCATACTTTTCAGCACTCGTGCTTCCTATGGCTTTGTGTTTTTGTTTTCTTTTCAGACCCCCTCGCCTTTCTACATAAATATAATTTTGGTACCTTTTTTTAGGGACACTTACATCTACCTATATATTGACTAATTGGTTTGTGTATAAGCTGCTTATGTCGAGGATAAAGAGGTGAAGCAGGTTTGTTGAAAAGATATCGAACATTTGTCGTTTTACTAAAACATATAACTTATGATAACGATACAATTCAAACTTTTTTGAACAATAATGTAATTCAATTGTCAAGTTTCGATTGATCATTTAGAATGAGTAATTATTACATCTTACGATTAAATTTGACATAGTTAAATGTTAGAATTGTGTAAGATCGAATTTGTCAACTTGGAAAGAAACCGAAAAATTATGTTTGTACTTTAATGAGACATCAAAGAATTTAACATACAAAAGATTATGGTGCTCATTTGTTCAAGTGTTCTTTTTTTACTTTTTATGATTAGTAACTATTTTTCCTAGTTTTTCAATAATTATATGATTCTAGAATGTATGGTTTAATAATAATTAGTTTGGTTTGCTGGAAGTTTGTGTAATATTCTTAGCCACACACGATTTTGTTTGATTCTAGAATGTTTGGTTTGGGATGTTTTTTAGCCACTCGTGCTTCCGTTGGCTTTGTGTGTTTTTTCCCCCCAAGCCCCTTGTTTTCTTAATACATTTAATTTTACTTTTTTTTAGGAAGACATACACCAACCTTAATAATGGTTGGGTATGTGCAAGATCAGATATTATATCATTGTCTCTCATTTTAAAAATAAAATATTTAAAATGAGTTTATAATGAGTTTACAATAGACTTCTATAACAACTTGGATTAATCAATTATGAAATATGTGTTGTGTATCCATGACAGGGTTACAAGCATGCCTACAGCTTCTCTTTATTTGAGATATCAAGGTCCTTTCATCAAATCTATTATGACCATGATGAATTTTCCCTCCTCGTCATGCACCATCATGCTTATACCCACGACCTTTATGTCTTCAAAGAAGGTTGCATTAATGTTGCATTTTACAACATCATAAAGATTAACAAAAAAATATAATTAAACCTAAACGAGCTAAGTATGAGTCGAATTATATTAAACATGTTATCTGAACCTCACATATCCGAGTACAAAAATTGAATATTCATTATTTGACTGCAACTCAAATATTTTACATTGTATGACAGCTCAAATATCATGTTTTGATTATTTTAGCCAGCAAAAATAATTATTACACTCAACAATTTCAAACCTAATTCAAACAAATCGAGTTCGAGTCGAGTGTAGTATCTATATCCATTGTCATCCCAAGATGAACCCAACGACATAATCTAAGTTTTCAACCAGAAGAAAGGAAGTGGCAAAATTTTCTTCAAATTGACACTGAAATCCACCAACTAGTATCACACGTGGCATCATGTGATTGGATTCCGGCTCCTTCGAAATGTGAACGGGATATCTAAGAAGAACAAGTGTTGATAATCCATTTGATGCGACCGGTTGTACAATTCAAATCCGTATTGAACTTTTCTTCCTTTTCCTAGGTAAATTAGCCATCAAGTTCCCAGANAAAAAGTAATACTCTTAGCATAAAAAGTAATAATTTTTCATGGATGCACTACAAGAAATTATGCATACAACAACGCACATACGACAACGATTTTTCACAAAAACTGTTGTCGTATGTTTTTTAACAACGGTTTTATCGAAAACCGTTGTCTTTTGGGGGGACAAAGTTTAACCGTTGTCTTTGGGGGGTCAAAGACAAAGGTTTTTGGGATCAAGCCGTTGTCATTTGAGCGTTTTTTTTGGGTCAACGACAACGGTTCTATGAACTGTTGTCGATTAGCGTGGTTTTTTTCACTAACAACAACGGTTTTGGAAAACGTTGCAATATTTAGCGACGGTTATTTCAACAACCGTCGCTGCGTTTAAATTCGCGACGGTTTTGAAATAACCGTCGCTAATTTTAGCGTGATTTTTTTAACAAACAACAACGGTTTTGGAAAACGTTGCAATATTTAGCGACAGTTATTTCAAAAACCGTCGCTAATTTTAGCGACGGGTTTCTCAAAACCGTCGCTACGTTTAAATTTGCGACGGTTATTTCAACCGTCGCTAATTTTAGCGATTGTTTTAAAAAAACCCGTCGCATCTTTAAATTTAGCGACGGTTTTGACAAACACGTCGCTAATATTAGCGACATTGTTTTAAAACCGTCGCTAATTTTAGCGACGGTTTGAATCCAAACCGTTGCCAAATAAAAATATTCGACGGTTTATCATTTACCGTCGTCAATAGCGACGGTTTAACCAAAACCCGTCGCAAACTGTCTATAAATATCTCCATCTTCGTTCCATTTTCCTCCACAACACTTAAAATTTTTCTCTTTTACACAATTTTATCACTTCACACAACATTTAAAATTTTTTTCACCACTTCATAACACTTAAAATTTTTCTCTCTTGCACTATTTCATCACTTCACACAACACTTAAATTTTTTTTATCTTACACAATTTTATCACTTTCACACAACACGTAAAATTTTTCTAACCACTTTATAACACTTAAAATTTTTCTCTTTTACACGATTTTACTTCTTCACAACACTTAAATTTTTTTTCTTTTACACGATTTTAGTTTCGGTTATTAGTTTCTTTTAGATTTATTAAATTATTAAAAGTATTTTTTTATTTTTCGAAACAAATTAGCGACGGAACTCTTGAAAGATCGGTCGTGATTGCTACCGTCGCTAATTTGTAAACCGTCGCTGATTTAACTAGCGACGGTTTATGTAACCGTCGCTCATTTAAAATTAGCGACGGGTAGCAATCACGACTGTCGTTATTTTTATTTGCGACGGTTTTAAATTTGATCTACCACTACGGATAAAAACCGTTGTCGTTGAACGGACTTTCAACAACACCCTCAGTTACAACAGTTTTTAAATGGCTACGACAACGGATAAAATTCTGTCTCACAAAATACAACCTGTGAGACGATCTCACACAAGTTTTTGCATACATATTATTACATCATGTAATAATAACAATAGTCCATGAATGTATAGCAGTCGAAATACGGTACATTGGTTTTTGTATAATGTCAAGATTTTGAATTACACGTTATCATCCAATATAATTTACTAGATCCATGTATTGGTTTTCGAACAAGAATCGTGTACTAGACTTATATAATTAGCTAAAAACGGATTCGTTTTCGGGTGTAGAGTCTTGATTTTGTTTGAGGTTGAGATTTTATTCAATTAAATTGCTTAACTTTTAATATTCAAAATTCAAGTAATTTATGATAGGACGAATTTTGGGTATTTTAATAAAATTCAAAACTAATGACAAGCATTGCAAATTAATCGCAGCGTCCACTCTTTCTAGCAATGGACCTTGCTACTTTGCAGTAGCCGCTGTTAACTCTAAAATTTTTCTTTTTTTTTTTTATGGAAAACTAAAACTACATATTTAAATAAATAATTTTTTTAATAAAAATAATAAACAGAGTACAAATTTTTTTGAAAGAAAAATTACCTAATATTTAACAAATTATTAATTTTTGAAAAAAATTGGTTGATCGGTTCATCATTTTAAGGTAATTTTCACTTTTTAAATTATTCAACTGGAGTTTTTACTCTAAATTTTTTTGTATATGGTCTCGACTCTCAAATGTCATTTTTCAAAATAGAGATTTGCCAAGTTCAAAAAGAAAAAATAATAATTTTTTTTAAAAAAATAAAAATAAGCTGACAAATCGTCAGCTGTCGAGAAGAGAGGATATTGCAGCATCCATTGTAGCAAGCACCATTAGGGTACCTATATTAGTGTTCAAACCAATTGATTTGAACGCCAATTAAGTGTTAATATCAATGTGGGTGTTCATCACCCACGCACCCACTTGTGCAACATGATGAGAACACCCACATCACTTCGTTTTTTTTTAAAATATATTTTTTTTAATTTGATGAATGAATGGACAGTGGGACCAACAAATAGTGAGTATTAATGTTAAATGAATGTGATAGAATAGATGTGTTAATATAATGTGTATGTGGTATGTGAACCCAACGATGTTTGATGAGGTGATTAGTGTTATAATGGTAACGAATGCGGATGCTCTTAGTGGTGGAGTTTTGCAGTATTTTTATAGAACTCCACCACACACGTTAATTTTCAATATTTTATAATTATTTATATAAAAAAACCGGTGAATGTTCCATGAACCGTTGATTTGTATTTTGTATTTAAAAAATAAAATAAAATAAAATCGGAGGATGTGAAGCACATAATTAGTTGAAATGTTCAAATGTGAGGAAACATGTAACATCAGTTGTTACGTCTACGTGGATGTCTACATCATTTGGGTTGACCTCTATAATTTAAAAAATAAATAATTTATCTGAATAATAATAATAATCTCGCGATTTAAAATTCAACGATTCCAGAAAGTTTATTTCGAGATATTTGTCCAATCTTATTTTAACTATTTTATGAATTCTTATATCATATGAGTTGTATAGTCATCTTCTAAACTACTATGTGATACTTTTAAAAAGAATATATTTTCTTAGACGATTTCATCGATCTATATTCGTAAGATGAGACTGTTAGGCAAGTGAAGGGGCCCACACAAATATAATATTAAAACATATTTTCTCAATCCCACATCGGTTTTGTTAAGAAAGTTGCTGGAGGGAATTAGTTATAAATAGAGCTCAATTCATTCAGTTATTGTATCCCAAAATCAAAAGCTTTTTAGCTTTGATAAAAAGAGAGTGCATAGAAAAAAAGAGTGTATTTTTTTCTTGAGTGCGGGAATTCTCTTGTGTGAGTTAGAGAAATTATTTTCTCGGTATACTCGGGTTGGGAGTGTGAGAAATATTGAGTGTATTGATGTATACACTTGTTGTAATATTTCTTCCAGTTATAAAAGTTGCAGTGCTCCGTGGACGTAGCTTATATTGGGTGAACCACGTAAATCTTTGTGTTCTTGTTGGTTATTTTATTTCGCAAGTTTTGGGTACTATATTATCATCGTGATCGGCATCGCTTCAGGGGTGTAATTCCCTAACAACTGGTATCAGAGCCTTGTTGTGAAAATTCTTAAGAATTCTGAGTAAGCTCTGTGGTTGCAGCTTTGTCTGATCTTCCACATCAGAAAAGATTTTTTAGATTTTTTGCTAAAGCTAGAGAAGTGATGGCCGGAGATGATGGATCGGGAACAGGAATCAACAAGTTCGACGGAACAGATTTTTCGTTCTGGCGGTAACAGATAAGAGATTATCTGTACAGTAAGAAGCTGCATCAACCTCTATCAGGAAAGAAACCGGAAAAAATGGAGGATGATGATTGGGAGCTCCTTGACCGACAGGTTTTAGGTGTCATACGATTGACCATAACAAAGAACGTGGCGCATAACATGGCGGAGGCCAAAACCACGGAGGAGATGATGACCATTCTGTCAGACATGTACGAGAAGCCATCAGCAAACAACAAAGTACATCTCATGAAGAAGTTATTCAACTTGAAGATGGGAGCAGGTGCTTCGGTGGCAAAACACATAAATGAATTCAACACGATTGTCTCCCAGCTGACATCGGTGGACATCAAATTTGATGATGAGATTCGTGCACTTATTATTCTGGCGTCTTTACCAGAAACTTGGGAACCGATGCGGGCAGCGGTTAGCAACTCTGTTGGAAAAGGGAAACTACAACTCAATGATGTTAGAGATCAAATCCTTGCTGAAGAAGTTCGCAGGAAAGACTCGGGTGAAGCAACATCATCGAGATCTGCTCTAAATCTTGATAACAGAGGAAGAGGCAGGAGTGGTGAAAGGAGTTCCAACCGATGGCGCGGTAGATCCAAGTCAAGAAATGAAAAAGGCCAAAATATCTTTGAAAAGAATATGAAGTGCTGGAGCTGTGGTGAGACTGGTCACCTGAAAAAGAACTGCAGATTAACGAAGAATAATGCCGATGCTGTCACTGAGGAAGTACATGATGCTCTGCTATTATCCATGGAAAGCCCTGTTGATTCTTGGGTTATGGACTCGGGAGCTTCGTTTCATACCACTGGTGATCGCGATGTATTTGATAATTACATCGCTGGCGATTACGGAAAAGTTTTCCTGGCTGATGGAAAACCCTTGGAAATTGTTGGTATGGGTGATGTACGGATGAAGATGTCAAATGGATCTGTCTGGAAAATCAACAAAGTCAGACATGTACCAAAATTGACACGCAATCTGATCTCGGTGGGACAGCTCGATGATGAAGGCCACAATGTGACCTTCGGTGATGGTTCCTGGAAAGTGAACAAAGGAGCCATGATTGTTGCTCGAGGAAAGAAAACTGGAACATTGTATATGACTTCCAGTTGCAGAGACACATTAGCAGCTGTGGATGCTGGAGCCAATTCAAGTCTATGGCATTATAGACTTGGACACATGAGTGAGAAGGGAATGAAGATGTTGGTGTCAAAAGGAAAGCTACCAGAATTAAAGACTGTTGAACACCAACTATGTGAAAGCTGTATCTTTGGAAAGCAGAAGAAGGTGAGCTTTTCAAAAGGCGGTAGAGAACCGAAAGCAGCAAAGTTGGAGCTGGTTCATACTGATGTATGGGGACCATCTCCTGTGACATCCCTTGGAGGCTCGAGATACTATGTCACATTCATTGACGATTCGAGTAGAAAAGTTTGGGTTTATTTTCTGAAAAATAAATCTGATGTTTACGAGACCTTTAAAAGGTGGAAAGCCATGGTGGAAAATGAGACCAACTTGAAGGTGAAGTGCTTACGGTCTGACAATGGTGGAGAATATGAAGATGATGAGTTCAAGAAATATTGTGCACAGAACGGGATCAAGATGGAGAAAACCATTCCTGGTACACCTCAACAGAATGGTGTAGCTGAAAGGATGAACAGGACCTTGAATGAACGCGCAAGGAGCATGAGATTGCATTCTGGATTGCCAAAATCATTCTGGGCTGATGCTGTTAACACTGCAGCATATCTGATCAACAGAGGACCTTCGGTACCACTGGACTACAAAATACCCGAAGAGGTTTGGAGCGGCAAAGAAGTAAACCTTTCTTTCTTGAAAGTGTTTGGATGTCTATCCTATGTTCATATTGATTCAGCAAGCAGAACAAAACTTGATCCGAAATCAAAGAAGTGCTTCTTTATTGGTTATGGAGATAATGAGTTTGGTTATCGTTTCTGGGATGACCAAAATCGGAAGATCATTCGGAGCAGGGATTTAATCTTTAATGAGAAATTTCTGTACAAGGACAAGTCAGACATTGGAGCTGGAGATGAATGTCCTGAAGTCGAGAAGACTGATGAAGTGCCATTGACAAACATTCCTGTGAATGAATCGAAAACAAGTAACCAAGAAGATGAAAAAGAAACTGCACAAGATGATGACCCACAAACTCCGGTGATTGAACTCAGGAGATCTTTGAGAACCATTAGACCACCTGAGAGATACTCCCCTGCACTTCACTATATTTTGCTGACAGACAAAGGTGAACCGGAGACCTATGAAGAGGCAATGTAAAATGGTGATTCAACCAAGTGGGAGTTGGCCATGGAAGATGAGATGGATTCACTGTCATCCGATCAGACGTGGGAGTTGACAGAACTTCCGCAAGGCAAAAAGGCGTTACATAACAAGTGGGTGTATCGGTGAAAAGAATAGCATGATGGTAGCAAGCGGTACAAGGCAAGACTTGTTGTAAAAGGCTTTCAACAACGGGAAGGAATTGATTACACCGAGATTTTCTCTCCGGTGGTTAAATTAACCACTATCAGGACTGTACTTGGACTAGTGGCGAAGGAAGACTTACATTTGGAGCAGTTGGATGTAAAGACTGCGTTTCTTCACGGTGACCTAGATGAAGAAATTTATATGAAGCAGCCACAGGGCTTTGAAGTACGGGGAAAAGAGAGAATGGTATGCAAACTTCAGAAGAGCTTGTACGGTCTCAAACAAGCTCCAAGACAGTGGTACAAGAAGTTTGATGGATTCATGAGTGAAAATGGATTCCTAAGGTGTCAAGCTGATCACTGCTGTTATGTGAAAAAGTTTGACGGTTCTTATATCATACTACTGCTATATGTAGATGATATGCTGATAGCTGGAGCTTGTCTGGAAGAAATTGATAAACTCAAGAAAGATTTATCAAAGGAATTTGCCATGAAGGATTTGGGTGCTGCAAAGCAAATCCTTGGAATGAGGATCTTCAGAGACCGGGTGAATGGATTCTTGAAGTTATCTCAAGAAGAGTACGTGAAAAAGGTGGTTAGCAGATTTAATATGGATGAAGCTAAATCTGTGAGTACTCCTTTGGCTAGTCATTTCAAACTAACCAAAGCACAATCACCATCGACGGAGCAGGAGCAGGCTTATATGAATAAGGTTCCTTATGCTTCTGCTGTCGGAAGCCTCATGTATGCAATGGTGTGCACAAGACCAGACATAGCACATGCAGTGGGAGTTGTGAGCAGGTTTATGAGTAATCCAGGAAAGCAACACTGGGAAGCAGTTAAGTGGATTCTCAGGTATTTGAAAGGTACTGCTAGTTGTTCTTTATGCTTCAGGAGATCAAAATTTGGCTTACAGGGTTTTGTCGATGCCGATATGGGTGGTGACCTGGATGGCAGGAAAAGTACTACTGGATATGTGTTCACATTAGGTGGTACAGTTGTAAGCTGGGTGTCTAAGCTGCAAAAGATTGTTGCGCTTTTGACTACTGAGGCTGAGTATTTTGCAGTTACAGAAGCTAGCAAGGAGATGATATGGTTGAAATCCTTTCTGGAGGAATTGGGTCAGAAGCTTGAAGATAGCACATTATACTATGACAGTCAGAGTGCTATTCATTTAGCAAAAAATCCTGTTTATCATGATAGGACAAAGCATATACAGGTTAGGTACCATTTCATCAGATCAGTGCTGGAAGATGGAGTCTTGATGCTGGAGAAGATTCCTGGAAGTAAAAATAAAGCCATGCTCACGAAGACGGTAACCATTGACAAACTGAAGTTGTGTTCAACTTCAGTTGGACTGCAAGAATAAATGAGGAGATATGAGCTGCTGCAATGATGATGTGAAGACGTGATTGAAATCAAGTCTTCAAGTGGGAGAATTGTTAGGCAAGTGGAGGGGCCCACACAAATATAATATTAAAACATGTTTTCTCAATCCCACATCGGTTTTGTTAAGAAAGTTGCTGGAGGGAATTAGTTATAAATAGAGCTCAATTCCTTCAGTTATTGTATCCCAAAATCAAAAGCTTTTTAGCTTTGATAAAAAGAGAGTGCATAGAAAAAAAGAGTGTATTTTTTTCTTGAGTGCGGGAATTCTCTTGTGTGAGTTAGAGAAATTATTTTCTCGGTATACTCGGGTTGGGAGTGTGAGAAATATTGAGTGTATTGGTGTATACACTTGTTGTAATATTTCTTCCAGTTATAAAAGTTGCAGTGCTCCATGGACGTAGCCTATATTGGGTGAACCACGTAAATCTTTGTGTTCTTGTTGGTTATTTGATTTCGTAAGTTTTGGGTACTATATTATCATCGTGATCGGCATCGCTTCGGGGGTGTAATTCCCCAACAGAGACGACCTACTTTATACGGTATAAAATGAAACATAATATATTTTCATAGATTGGACCAAATAAGATATTTATTTCCTAAAATTATTTCGTTATACAATGTAATAAGAGTTTTTTTTTAATTTTTATAATAAGATGTTTAGAACCGTAGGTAGATAAAATAAATTTATAGAATAAATATATATTGGTATGACATGTATTATAAGATATTTGTAACAGTAATAAAAAAAATGACATATTGTATTATTATATAAATAAATAAATAAATATGAACTTTTATGATGGTATGTATGTATAATGGTAATATTTGTGATAATATTTTGCTCTTTTAAAATATTAAAATAAGTTACAACAATGCAATTTTCTTTTAAAAGAAAAAGAGTTTATAAATAGTTTAATAAATTTTTTAATAAAAAAATTAAACCAATAATTTTTAGATGTTATAACTCTCAATAGATTATGGTACTGTTTGATTCGTGGTATAAGATAAATAGTATGGAAATATGTAATATTTTTTAATAATAAAATATATAAAAATATAGTTAATATAAAGTTTAATTTGATTGATTGATTTGATTAAATTTGAGATAATGTGATATTACCGTTTTATTTTTTTTGAAAATATTAATAAAATATTTATAATATTATTTGTTAAGAGCAATATTGTAATTTAAATTGAGTGATTTGATTTATGTAAAATAAATGATTAATAATTTGATTGATGTAAGTTAAATGATTGGTAGATGAATAAATAATATGGTGCACAAAATATGAAATTAGATTGGATAAAAATGTAGATAAAAATATGGATAAATAATATAACGAACCAAACGGTATGATAAGTCAGTAATAAGCTCAATTAAATACTTTCTTTTTTTTAATGACGACGAAACTCGAAGTTGATAATTTTTGTGTGAACTAAATAAACACTCGGATTAACGCAATAATCTATAAACCATATTATTTAAATAAATCATATTGGACATGTTTTACGTAAGAAGCTCGACTGAAAAAATGTTGACGGGACAATCACAATCAATTTACTTTTCATACTCTTACGTATGTTGCATTCGAATTCTTATAGAACTGTAATTTCAAAAGTAATTGGATTAAGATAAACTTTAGCCAAAAACAAACGTGTATATATTATCTAGCTAAACAAACCTTCGGCAACATGGAAATACATAACGGATATGAACAATGTATCAAATTAAATAATAACAATAATTAATGCATTAAGTACAATGATAATATTTCAATTTTCTAATGACAAATTGGCAATACTATATATATCTGTTTAAATAAATAAATTTTCAAATCACAATACTATCCATACGCACACAAAAATTTACACACATATATTTTATATAGTTACTAAATTCTTTATAAAAAAATTTATGTAGTAAGTTTCATATATTTATATAATTGCATCATAATTTAAAAAAATTACACATTATTCTAACAATGACTAGGAACTACAATAAAAAAACTACAAAGATTGAACATAACTATTTCATAATTTTATTACAAAAAATTAACTTAACTCAAAGAATAAAGAACAAAAAGGAAATATGAATGTATAAAGACACAATATATGTGCGCGCGCACACACACATATATAATTAGAGTAAATTGGAGACGATGTTAAAGATCTATATTTGTAAGATCAGTCAACCGGATCTATATTTGAAATAATAATAATAATTTTGATATAAAAACAAATATTTTTTTATAAATTAGATCAGATAGAAATGTATTTAATAAAATTGACTCATGAAACGATTTTATATACGGTTTTTTTATATATATTTATTATTATAATATTATAAATGTTATGATCCACATGATAATTATCTTTGGTCTATCGTGGTGCCGTACGAAATGTAATTTGGATTAAAAAAATGACACTAATACTAAAAAACTAACGAATCCTCTTGGAATTGAAACACTGTCTCTCTCTTACACCTACTCCGGCTCATCTTGATTGATGATTCTCAACAACCATTCAAACAACGCCAATTCATGAATCATGGGTCCGCAACCGTAAAATAGATCTTTTTTTTTTCTTACGCGGGATCTTATTTACTGTATTCTCTGTTGCCACTTGTTATTACTAACTCCGCTGCTTCCGCCGCCGCCCCGCACGGCAGCGAAGTCGGTCTGTTGTAGTGGGTTATTTTTTAACTTTGGGATATGGAAGCGAAGCTTTTGAGGTCGCCCTTTTTGTCTGTGTCGAGTCCAAGTAGTGATTCCTGGGTTTTACGACAAAGCATTATTTTCCCCCAAAAAACACGGGTTAAAGATCGTGGCTTTCGATTACCCAGGTCAAGATTAACGATACGTGTCGCGTTTCAAGCTTCTGCTACCACGCCTGGGTAAAGATTCTTGCTTCTTCTTGGA
The DNA here is from genome assembly GCF_012295235.1 of Primulina huaijiensis. NCBI lineage: Eukaryota > Viridiplantae > Streptophyta > Magnoliopsida > Lamiales > Gesneriaceae > Primulina > Primulina huaijiensis. The sequence goes on along the minus strand of NC_133315.1, from coordinate 16,220,381 downwards.
TTGGATTTCAAGATTTTAGGTCTTCTTGGTCCTATTTTTCAATGCGCAATTTCACGTGTTTTGGTTTACACATGGGCTCGTAAATGTTTTCTTCGCACTTGGGTAGTTTTTGCTTGTCAATGAAGTAGATGAGTTGTGGTCGGAGTTAATTTTAGGAATTTCAAGTCATGTTCCCGTAATTGGATGTTCAAATATTGATTTGCCTTTCGGAGAGCTGGATTTGCTTTCTTGATTAATAGGAGCTGACCTAAGATTCTGGGGTGAGTTTTTGATGGGAAACCAGGGTGATTCAACGGAATTCAACAATGAAATTTAATTTTTTTTTTTTTCCATTTTCCATGTTGGGTCTGCCCTTCCAGGATAATCAAATGGCAGCACATTGTGTGATGAGTATATGCTTTGTGGAGTATTTGCATAATTCATGTACCGCAACCTGTAAAATATGGAGCACTTTTCGGGGCCTTTCTTGAATTATGTATCTTTTTCTTCTATCTTGAGATGACCAGTAGACTAGTTTGTTCTTTGGTTCTATTCTTTTTATATTTGTTCTAAACCTCTTACATTTAAGTACATGTTTTTTGAAGAATTGATGTTTGCATTGGTGGCATATTCATAGACAAACTTGTGACAACCTGGTGGTCATTAATTTGTAATGTCCTCTTGTGGAATGTGTTTTTACTATCTATATATGGATGGATTCCCGTGGAGATCAGTCATTTTTCGTTAATTTGTTTCCCTGTTACTAATCAAAGTAGATGTTGATTTGCTAGTGCTAGTGTTACATGCGCTTTCTACAAGAATAAGATGAGATCGTGTGGGACTTTACTCGGGAGAAAAACACTTTGTGCATGTTCACCACTTGTTTTCTGATTTTAGAAAGATGATCGATTCAATTGGATCTCGCTCTCAAGTTTTCTTTGTATTCTTTCAGATTGACACCGAAAAATAGGGTAGATGAAACTCAGAGCTACACTCTAGACGGTATCAGAAATTCGTTGATTCAGCAAGAGGATAGTATTATATATAGCCTAGTAGGAAGGGCTCAATTTTGTTACAATGCAGTGACGTATGATCCCAATTCTTTAGCCATTGATGGGTTCAACGGCTCTTTGGTTGAGTTCATGGTCAAAGAAACCGAAAAGCTTCATGCAAAGGTTTGCCGAGTCTTTCCCAACCGTTCTGACATTTAAAAGATATGCAATTTCTAATTTAGTTTAACTTAGGTTGGAAGATACAAGTGCCCAGATGAGCATCCTTTCTTTCCACATGACCTACCTGAACCAATCTTACCCCCTCTAGAATATCCCAAGGTAAAACATATATACCTTTTAATCTTGTCCATGTGCTCACATGTATGAGGACTAATCTTTTGGTTTTCTCTAAATTTTATTACACGGTTTTAAATTAAACAAGGGATACTTTCTTGAATTCATATAGGTTCTGCATCCAGCATCAAATTCAATCAATATCAATGTTCAAGTATGGAATATGTACTTTAAAAATCTTCTTCCAAGGTTAGTCAAAGAAGGTGATGATGGTAACTATGGACCAGCCGCGACTCGTGACACAATTTGCTTGCAGGTATGCATTAGTTGGTATGAGAAGATTTTATTGCTAAAGAGAAACTTACTTATCCAGGCCTCAGTATTGTGAATGTAATTATGTCTTCACTCTGAATAAACCAGCCATACGATCTCCTCACAAGTCGTTAATCATGGATTGAGGTTGCTTCATTGACATCGAGAACATGGAATCATATCCGACTTTTATTACAAACATATTTGCGGTTCATATTAAATTTTCAATTGGTGTGATGAATACTATACCATTCAAACTTAGTCTGTAACCAGGCAATATTTGGCATAAGTTCAGCTCAGATATGGAAAGAATGATGGTGCTGATCTCAATTTGCAGGCCCTCTCTAAGAGAATTCATTATGGTAAATTCGTAGCAGAAGCAAAGTTTCGTGCTTCCCCGGATGTCTATGAATCGGCCATCAAGACACAAGTAAATCTACACACTTGTGTCATTAACAAATAACAATCTGCATGAGCTAACACCGTTTCAAGAATGTGACTTTTGAGTTGCTCTGTTTTTGTTTGGTTGTGTTGCAGGATCGAGCCCTATTGATGGATTTGCTAACATACACTTCCGTTGAAGAGGCGATCAAGAGAAGGGTTGAAGTAAAAACCCGAACATATGGGCAAGAGATGAATGTCAATAATGAATACGAAGAAATCACTGAACCGGCATACAAAATAAATCCGGCCCTGGTTGGTGATTTGTATTGGGACTGGATCATGCCATTGACAAAGGAAGTCCAGGTTGAATATTTATTGAGAAGACTTCACTGAACTCAATAGATTCATTTGTTTTTCAAGAAAGCTAACATTTTCGGGGTGTCTATGTTTTGTTTAAGAATACACGCAAGACAATGTAATAATGTGAGAATAATAAGGTTAGATTCTTCTAAATATCTCATGAAAATAAATTTTACACCAATTGAATGATTTTTGGTCACACATTCACGATCTGGGATTCATATACTAGCGTTTGGTAGCTTTGATTGTATGTGAGATTTTTTGAAAGAGTATTCTCTTGTGAGACGGTTTCCCAAATCTTTATCTGTGAGACGGGTAACCATATCGATATTCACAATAAAAAGTAATATTCTTAGCATAAAAAGTAATACTTTTTCATGGATGACTCAAATAAGATATCCGTCTCACAAAATACGACTCGTGAGATCGTATCACACCAGTTTTTTGCATTTTTTAAAAACAACATTGGGGTAGAACCACTAAATTTTATTAATTCCAAAATGTGTTAAATTTAATTATATAAAAATGATTTTGTTTTAGTAAACTCTATCGTATTCTTTGAATTAATATAAAAATAAATTTCATTGCAAATATTTATTTATAAAAACTAAGGCATGATATTCATTATTTTTTTAAAATAAAATTAAATAATATCTATTATATTGAATAATCAAATAAGATTGACTGTATAATACGAATGTAACTTTTAGAATTTAATTATGCGGAAGGGAGCCTTCATAGCTCCAACAACTCTTCATATATATATTTTTTTGCTGCAATTCGAGAACGCGATGACAAATTTTTTGGATGCAATGAGAAAAATTAGAGATAAAATCTGAAATAATTTAAATTTCAAGAAAAAGTTGATAACAATATAATAATATTGTACTAAATTTTTCTAGTTATATTTATAAATTTAGTGAGACGGGATCATAAATTTTTTCGATAATAATAAAACTATTATCTTAGAAATATTAATTTATTGAGTATCATTTTATAGATTTTTACATTATATATATAGAGTATATCTCTTGTGAGACGGTCTCACGCATCTTTATCTGTGAGACAGGTCAATCCTACCGATATTCACAATAAAAAATAATACTCTTAGCATAAAAAGTAATACTTTTTCATGGAAGACCTATATAAGAGACATGTCTCACAAAATATAATCCATGAGACCGTCTCACACAAGTTTTTACCATATATATATTGGATTAAAGAAAATAATTGAAATCTTGCAAGATATTTTGAGCTTCAAAACCTTGATTTAAGCCACTACCAACCGCGTTAAACTTCCCACTCTAGTGAAATTTTATTGATTTTGGAGTCATCTTACAAATTATATATCAATCTCACAATGTTTATAAGACAATATCCATTTTCCTATTTGTAGAAATTGTTTAGTTTTATTTATTCGAGAGAGATATATTCAGTTGGTAAATTCTGCGTGAGATTCTAAAATTGAAAATATATTAAATTCAACTGCAATTTTGTTTGGATCTTCGGAGAGAAATTCATCCGGATAATCTCTCTCCAATAATTGTACTAATTGTAATTCGGCAAAAACTTGTGTGAGACAGTCTCACGGGTCGTATTTTGTGTCCATGAAAAAATATTACTTTTTATGTTAAAAGTATTACTTTTTATTGTGAATATCGGTATGGTTGACCCGTCTCACAGATAAAGATTCGTGAGTCACAAGAGACCTATTTTTGTAATTCATGATAATCGAATTAATTACTTTGACTCTTATAATAATTATAAGACCAAATATTTGTGGTTTTAACAAAAATGTTTCATATTTAATAATCGATATGTATAATCGTGCTTTCTGTTGAACCAACAGAAACTTGGAACTCAACTGTCTCAAAATCAAGAAACAAGCGTCGAAGAACCATTCATCGTACACACGAAATGCAAATCAATTTCTTCCCTTTGTGCCCGTATATCTCGCAACAGAAACATTCAGATGTGACGAAGAATAATGACAAGAAAATCTCCCGCTCTCCCCTCCTCTCTCTCTCTCGCGTCACCCCTCCGCAATAAGGTTCCGTTGTTGAAGAATTTTCACAGTTTTTTTCCTGAGCAAATTCTTTATCCAACGCAACCGCATTGATGCGGTTATAGGGGTGAGTCATTTCCATTCAACCCCTAAAGAATTTGGCCCATTTCGATCAGTTTGGATGTTAGCACTGGCGGGTACGTTCTTTTAATGGGTTTTAGTGGGTCATGGGTTGCGTTAGCTCCAAGAATATAAAGGCCGATTCTCCTGAATTTGATGATTCCGCCTCTGTCATCGCCATAGTTGGAGCTGCTTTCCCTAGCCATAGGCCGAGACGGTTGAGTTCTTCTGGACCTTTACATGTCAAACCAGGATTTGGCCCTTTGGAGAAGATAAAGGAGGAGCCCGAGGAGGAGGAGGAAGAAGAGGAGGAGGATGAGGAGGTGGAGGTGGATAACGTGGCGGAGGAGGAGGAATCTGGGAGAAAAAGACACGGTTTTCTGGATTCCTCTGGAAATTTGAAGGCATTAAAGAAAGGGTCCTCCGAGAAGAAAGTTGTTTTTAGCATTAAATTCGGAAGGTTGATAGAAGGCGAGCACGTGGCTGCTGGATGGCCGGCGTGGCTCTCGGCTGTGGCTGGTGAAGCCATTGACGGATGGCTTCCTTTGCAATCAAACAAATTCGAAAGATTCGAAAAGGTAATGTAATAGCTTAGGCGACATATTTGTATTCATGAAACTTCGATATAATCGATATAATTCCATCTTTGCCTATATGTAGATTGGACAAGGTACATACAGCAGTGTTTACCGAGCTCGTGATGTGGAGACTGGTAAGCTCTTTGCACTTAAGAAAGTACGGTTTGACAATTTTCAGCCCGAGAGTGTGAGATTCATGGCTCGAGAAATTACGATTCTACGCAAGCTTGATCATCCAAATATCATAAAGCTGGAGGGCGTCATTACTTCCCGGTTATCCTGTAGTATATATCTTGTTTTCGAATATATGGAACACGACCTTTCTGGGTTGTTGTCATGCCCTGACATAAAATTCTCTGATTCACAGGTTAGTTTGTGACATTTTAGCACTTGATTTTTATATACTTAAGCAACTTTGGTTTTCAGAGTACTTAGAACTGTGATTTTGTGAAATCATGAATTGTTTTGGTGATATTAAGATTATGAAGAAAACTCAGTTCTGTCTTCTGATTGGAGTTTTTGTTCTGAGAGTAGATTAAGTGCTACATGAAACAACTGTTGAGTGGATTGGAGCATTGCCATTCTCGAGGAGTGATGCATCGTGATATTAAAGTATCCAATGTCTTGGTAAATAATGAAGGGATTCTGAAGATTGCTGATTTTGGTCTGGCAAATTTTCTGAGATCGAAAAACAAGCAACCCTTGACTAGTCGGGTGGTGACTCTATGGTACCGCCCACCTGAACTGCTTTTGGGCTCAACGAGTTACGGGGAATCAGTTGATCTGTGGAGCGTAGGCTGTGTTTTTGCTGAGCTTTTTCTTGGAAGGCCTCTCTTTAAGGGCAGGAACGAGGTATGAATGTTCTCGATATGGAGTTCGATTCATAACAAATTCAATAAAGTGCTTAATTTTTTGCTTCTGCAGGTTGAGCAATTGCATAAAATCTTCAAACTTTGTGGTTCTCCACCGGATGAGTACTGGAAAACATCAAGACTTCCTCTCGCGACGATGTTTAAACCCCAGCATCCTTACGAAAGTACACTTCGAGAAAGATGTAAAGAATTTCCAAAGAGTGCAGTTAAACTTATAGAGACATTTCTTTCCATTGAACCATACAAGCGTGGAACTGCTACCTCTTCTCTTGATTCTGTTGTAAGATTTCTAATAAAACAATTGAATATGCCAACTTTATCACACAAAGCTCTTTATTTATGGCTTTGTTACTTTTTCCTCGGTATTTCAATACAAAACCTTATGCATGTGATCCATCAAGCCTGCCTAAGTTCCCACCAAACAAGGAGATTGATGCGAAACTCCGTGAAGAAGCAAGAAGGTGAAATACCTGTTTCATTTTCTGCACTAAAATGTCTAGATTTGATTTGACTACAATATATGGGTGCACACAAGATTAGTTTAACCATAGTTTGGAGAGTACTAATAGCACGAAAATGATAGACCGAGTACAATGACATTCTGCATAAGCCATTTGTAGTGACCATTTTCTTCGAATATCAAACTAAAGTTTGCCAATTTTCAGGAAGAAGACGGGCACCACTGCACGAGTCCCAGCTGGTTCAAGAAATTCAAGTAGTATCCGCAAAACTCTGCAAGAACCAAGTGATTTCTGCAGAGTTGTTCCGACAGAGGTTCTCTCTCCTTCTGAGCATGGTTTTTTTTCGCACTTTTAGATGGCCATTTGTACTAACTTTTCTTCTTCTTTCAAAGGAGGTCGAGACCAACATGCACGGTGCTCGTGGAAACCACGGTGGCAGCACAAATATACATCGTAGAAGAGGTGGAATCGATCCTAGGATGTCAATGAACGTATCCTATGATACAAAATCAGAGGCCTTGTCTGAAGCTTCTCAGATGACACATGAATCTCAAGGATCCAGCATCCGTTCTGTACCTGTTCAAGTGACAGGATCCAACGGTTTCGCATGGGGCAAAAGGCAAAAGCAGCAGGATGTATTTAAAAGGTTACATAGCCACCATACCAGTTCAAGAAGTCAAAAGTTCAATGCGTTAGAGCCATCCAGTGTACTTTGCACGCAAGATTATTTGGAATCAGCTATGCTAGATACCAATGAATTTTCAGGAAACGTTCATGGTGATGCAGCAGGCAAGCGTCCCTTGAGTAGGGAAAGAGTGCAAATTCATCATCATCGCGATTCTTTTGACCAATCTGATAGCTGTGACCCACAGGAATTATCACTGGTAAGGCAATGGGATATATAAATACTTGTAGATAGGCTTTCCCTGTGTTTTTTGTGTCAATCTCTTTCACGCAGACTTATGTGGTGGAAGGTCCACGGGCAGGTGGGGATCCACCAGAGGGGGTGCGGGGGCAATCAACCCCCTCACATGAAAAAAAGATTCAAACTGTAGATGTTTTTTTTAAAGGAAATCCTGTTTTTTGGCCTCATCAAAAGATATGAAATTGCCTCCCTCGACTAGGGACGTGTTGAATTTCTGACAAGCCGAATCTAATTCTCCCTTGATCTCAACAGGACTATAATCATATCAAGAGGAAGAAAGGCAGGATTGGATATTCGGGGTCTTTGATTCATCAGTCTCAAGAAATAGATTCGATACAGCATAGCCAAACTCTTCATAGATCCCGGTTTTACAAAGGTGAGAAAGCTATACGCCATCATGGCAGATCCGTGTTCTACTCCTACATGCCATTGCATCTAGTTAAACTGAGAACCCAAATTTACTTTCTCAATGAAATCTTCGTTCTGCTGTATTTTCTGCAGATTTGTGATTCAAGGTTCCAATAATGTATGGATAAAGGCTGCATGAAACTTTCATGTGATAGAACTTCTCGAGGGGGCTCCAACAAAGGTGCTAGCTTCTCCAGCTTTTTTTCGCTCAAATATTGAGTGTTGCACCAATTTTTGCTTGGATATCAAATCAACTGCGCGAAAATTTTTAGCTCGATCCATGGCCTGGCATAAAGAAAGTGAAGTACAAATACAAGGTGATCATTTGTGATAAACATCCAATATATTTGTAAAGTATAACTTTTACTCATTGTAGCAGAAGAACACTAGACCAACTTTCTTCATTTCTATACCCTTTTTTTCTCTCAATACCTTTGTTTATGTATGCTATGAGATTCGAATGTTGTCTTTTGCATTTTGTAGTTGTTTAATATGGTAGAGTCCAGTAACTTTTTTTTGTTAAAAAAGCAATGGTTTAAGACACTGTAACTTATGTTTCCCCGTTCTTATATTTGTTCAGGTATTACTTGAAAACTTTCGACANTTTTTTTTTTTTTTTTTTTTTTTTTTTTTTTTTTTTTTTCTGGTTGTCGAATGCTTCTATTAGTATCGATGCAGTAGAGGAACGGTCTAGACAGCATGTCGTCTAGAACTTTATTTAAAAATTGACCAGTAAAGATTTTAAGTTACTTGTTAAAGAAGTGTTGCAATAACTCAAGTAGTCCTGAATATTCTCAGTGGGAAAATTTCGTGTAGAAAAGTAAATCACAAATTTTAAAGACAATAATATTTATAGCGCTTTGAACTTAAATTTTATACTTCACTCTTGGTGGTTATAAAAGCGTTTATCGTGGTTATAGCGGGACGAAATCTCGAGTTCGAGAACTAATAATAACAAACATCTTTATGAACTAAAAAATCAGAAATGGGAACTGAAAAAACAAAAATGGCATTTGTTATTCACAACAAACAACAGTCATAAAAACATTTATTGTAAGAACCGTATATCATATCATCATAAATCATAATGTGATTATCGATAAGTCATGAGATTGTTATGTGCTTAGAGAAAATATGTTGTGATAATGAAATATTGTATTAGAAATTGATTTGTGTTGAAAAGTATGTTGAACCGCAACGAAAAAGTGACACATGTTACGATTTTTAGCATAACTATCTGAGTATTAGTCCAAATGAAATGAGACCAATTCCATTAGAAAGCTAATACATAGTACTAAAATTTTCATTTTTTGAGTTTTGTCCAAATCTATTTAGAAATAGGGGCAAAATCATCCCGAAGTGTATTGTGTCCGTTGCAGTTCTTGCACTGACATATTTTGGGAGAATAAGCATAACTCTCGCATCCGATATCCAAATTGAGTGAGGCTGGTGGAAAATGAAATCTAAGACAGCAGTACGCGCGTGGCATCGCGAGTTCTGGCCCCACCGCGCACCTACTGCTGTTGCACCCTATTTAAGAAGTGATAAGAATGAGTTTTACGAGAAATTCGGCCGCGCGAGTTCTGGCGCCACCGCGCGCGTACTGCTGTCCTATTTAAGAAGTGATAAGAATGAGTTTTACGAGAAATTCCTTCCTTCTTCCTCTGAAAGTCGAAGAAACAAGTTGGAAATCGAATTCAAACGTACGAATCTACCTTGAAATGATATCAGAACTCGAAACAAATTATATATTCGGAATCATCGCGTCAAGAGCTTTCTTTTGAGGTAATATTCTTTTGGTTTCAACAACTTTAATTATTGAAATACTGGAATATCATGTATTTGAAGTCGAGATCTATATATGCGATAGAATAACCGACAAAAAACTCGTATTCGAAGTCGAAATTGAATTATGTTATGATTTCCATTTGCTATGAATTTTCAAAGTTTCAAAAGATATTTGAAACTTATATGGTTGATTTTGAATGATTTTATTGATTGAAATGAATATGTTATTGATGTAAATAGATTTTTATACTGAAATCTAAAGCTACAGTGGACTGGAAACGAAGAATTAAGGTATGTTGCGACCGAGTAACATACAACAGGTATCTGTATCATATGATATATGTTTGATTAATTTGATTGAGAATATGTCTATATGCCTTATTTGTTGAATTGATGTGACATACATGACATACACGTTGAGCTATGATCCTTGGATACCCATTATGATTGGAATTGATTCTGGGGTTTGTGAACACGATGCTATGTTTGGCATTATGTGACCCTTAAAGCATAGTCATTAGTGGCCCCGATGATTGATTGAGATTTGGGATTTGATGGCGCTTTGCCGACGCTATCATACGATCATCCCTTATGGTCGGTGTGTCAGCTCGAGCATTGATTTGATAGCGATTTGATTGATTCTAATATATGCCCAGTGGATGGGCATTTGATTTGATACCTCCACGACATACATGCATTGCATATCATATATCGTTGTTTAGATACTTGTGGTATATATTGTGGTTGTTTCAGACTGAGCTTTGCTCACCCCAGAGGGCGCTGTTGTTGTCTTTGTATGTGGGCAATGACAGGTACTCCAGGATATCGGAGACCGGAGAGGGTACTTCTGGAGGGAGTCACATCTGAGTTGAGGTTTTATTGTCTATCTCAGTGGATATATGTATCTATATACCGGGGCATGTCCCGATGATATGATTTGTTTGTATATAGTAGGTTTTGATCATGTGTGGACATATTTTATGATGTCAGATGAAATACTATTTTTAGTATACAAATAATGTATTTTGGGTTCATTGTAAAGAAAGTTTAAACTCGTTTTCTGCTGTAATTAATTAACCTTAATCAAATTGTCTTGTAATAATAATTAGGAGTTAAGGACCCCGCATTTATATTGGTCATAAAAGGGGAAAAACATTTATTGTGCAGTTAATATAACGTCAACTTAGTTAGGTGCCCGTGTTCTCAAGCAAAATTAGATCTTCAAAATACTTTTAAAAATCTCGGTTTTATAAAAAATTATAGCTGGTGGTGACTGTTTAACTTCAATATTTTAAATCATATAACAGCTCAAACATTACGTGTGTAGAACTAATCTAATCTAATCTAATTTTATTTTGTTTAATTTTTTTTATAGATGACTAATCTAATTCCGAGTCCGTAAAATCGACATCTCACATTTAAAAAAACCTATATAAAATTAATAGCATTTTAGACCTCATATTTTTAAAAATAACTATAAAATCCTCTACTACTAAGTTTTTATAACACAAGGGTGAACTGTGTTTGAGTTTTAAAAAATAAAGAATATATTAACAAATTAATAATTTTAGGAGGTTTTATGTCTTTAACTTTTCACAAATGGTTGATGTAATTAGCACATAAAATCCCTTATGAATTGTTCATCATCCAAAATCTGTACATAAGATTTTGTAACAATTTGTTTTATAAATCTGATAAACTCTTTTCTGGTTCAATCTAAAAAAAATTGTTGCTCCCCTTAATGTTGAGAACACTTTAAATCAAGAAATTAAAGAGTCTGGCTAATTACTTTAAATCTAAAAATTTATTGTTCAAAAAACTTGCTCACTTTTAACAAAAATACTTCAAACATCATGAAGATTTTGCAATTAACTAATCAAATAAAAAAATATATATACTTAGTACAATTTTAAATATTTTTTATATTTTTGTTATATTCATTCCATGCAAGTGACATGAAATTTTATGATCACTAAAATAATAAATGACATTCTTCTTCATTATAAATCTTGTATGCTGGAATAAAACTTGGAGAAATCGATGAAAAAATTAACATACCAAATTGTTGGAGTCATAATTATCACAAGATGTTAATTATCAGAGGGTAAAATTTTAGACGTTAAAAATGTGATTGAATCAACAACAAAACAAGATTCTTTTTATTTTGATAACTGGTTGTGGGATAGCTTGGACTTGGATCGGGAAGAGGAGGAAGACCATGATAGCCTGGAAATTTTCTCTAGCCGTTTCGAAAGGCCAGATAACATGGCTAAATATGGTCTCAGTCATCATCATCAAGACGTACAATCGTGGGTATTTGGCCATGATTAACAAAGTCGATCTTGTTCAATCTCACACAGCAAAGGACTTTTTCGGGTAATTCCTCTGGTTTTTGGGCCTGTTTTTTCAAGAAAATGGCTTCAGTAGCTATTTCAGTAAGAAAAAAAGAAGAAGAAAGAAATAGGAATGAGTGCTGGCTCAACGTATTGAACCTGAATAGTCAATCCCAGATCGAGTATTCCATTCTTTAATCGCTCATGAAATGCATCAAGTCCCTTTCTTGCTATGTAGCTGAAGCGATGGATATCCAGATCGACTTCAAAGTAGTTGGGACCCTGCGCAATATAGGAAGCTAAATATTGGTAATCACCATGTTACAAGTGTTGATGATTATCTTGCCTTTATTGGAAGACTTTTGTCACCTGATAAAATTCATGTTGAGGACGAGAAAGAACAGGTTTCTCATTGTAAGCATTCAGAAGTTTTCTCTCTGTCGAATTTGATACAAGGTCTTCTGCATTAGCCACCCCAACCATGATTTTCAGCCTCTCTCTGAAGGGAACAATTGATTCTTTAGCAAAACCTTTAACCTTTTCCATTTCATCATCCACCAATCTCTGCAGCATAAAAACATCGGTTTCTGTAGAATATTCTAAATATCCAGACCCTTAGAATTTTATAGCATTGTACATATGATTAAACCGATATATTACCTTGATATTGTCCAGAAACTGGGGAGATACGTCTGTCTCAAAACTTTCTGAAAGTTTAAAATACAGGACAAGGCTCAAGCCCTCTCCATCACCATCGCCAAGAAACATGGATGCTGGATAAGCGGGCAGCTGCGTGATGAAATTTATATCAGATTAAATTGGCCTCAACCAAAAACGTGGAATTAAGGTGCTTAAATCGGACATCAAATCACCTGAATGTTAACAATTAGAAGTGGTGGAATTTTCCCATCTGCTTTTACAGAGGGTAACTCAAGATGCTGCGCAATGTGGTTAATTTTCCTTGTGGACGTAAACAAATCAACGCCAACGGGAAGGTAAGGACAAACATTTGGTGCAGGAGACTTCTTTTTATCTCTGCAATGCTTTAAATTGTCAATAAATTGATGAAATCGCTTGAAATTTTTTAGTGGACAACAGATGGAGGAGAGAAACATACTTGAAATAGTTGTCTCCACGGAGTTTAAAAGTTGAGGGTTCAATTGCAGACCATGTTCCAGAAGTTGGCTTCTCTTCAGTGCAACATGGAATCAAAAGTCCCGCTCTAGGACGATAAAGGTACTTTGTTGCTACACCTGGATAGATCAAAGTTATTTTCAGGTTGAGTAAGATTGACCTGTTCAATGTTTGATTATGTGTAGAACCTATCATTTGTCGCTGCACCAAAGACTATAGTTAGTGATAACTATACAATTCAAATCTTTCAAACTATATAGTAACTCAAATATCACTAACAATAGGGATGCTTGAAGTTTATCTGGGATAATGTTTTATCATGGTACCATAAATAAAAAGTACTCACGAAATTCATTTTTTTCTTCTCCATCAACAGATTTCCTCTTGAAGGAAAGCCTGATGACTGTTGTGGATTTCTTTCTTTGAGATTGTGGTCCTGAACTTGAGGCAAGGTTGATCTTGTCATTAAAACTTACAGATGGAAGCAGCCGAGGAAATACGGATTTCAACAAATCCTGGGGAGTTTTCTCGTCACAAAATTTTTTATCGTCTTTTAACCCATTAAAACTCACAAAAGCCCGGTCTAAGTTTTTCTTCTTCTTGGTACCAGATTCTTCACTCTTCACAAAACCAGAAAGTTCTTTTCCTTGTGTATTTACGAAAGTTAGCCCCTTCAAGTCCTTGACTCCATCATTGCTTAAGAGCTTCTCGGTTATACATTTATCTACTTTCAGATATTTGTCATGATATTCTTTGAAATTACACTTGCTATCCAAAAAGCACGACGAAGTTTCGTACTGAATAACTGGTACATTTGGAATGTAGGGGAAGAAATCTGCGGAACAAGAATTGACAGGAATACATAAAAACAGACCAGCAAAAGATCTTGGACATGAACACAAAAACCATTGGTTACCCAAAAGAAAACATATCAATCTTTTTACCTCCATGTACACTGCTAAAGTCATCATCCGAGTCAGACTCTAATATGCTAAGTGTGTCGAACCATGCGTCTTCCTGGCTAACTCCTATAAAAGCACAGATATATATCATTTTCAAGAAATTAATCTGTCTTTAGTCATTATAACTTGATAGTTCTTGTTGCTCAAGATATTACTAGACATAAATAAAATGCAAGAAATATTAAAGAAAACTGATTTTCTTTAGTTAGACTCTTGACGTCTTTTTAGCATGACCCTTTTTGTCAAAATTAACATTTCAATAATCAAGAACTCACCATTAGCATCGATTTGACTATGGTGCCACTGCAACTGAGTGAGATGGAACGTGGAATTGGACACCTCAGATCTTCTGCAGGTGGTAGTTGTGTGAACAAACTCACTCAGAGCAAAATCTGTCACCCGAGCTCCAGCATCACTAGCCCTTTTCCTGTTTACATCCAGAACAGAATTCATATGATGTTTTTTGGAGCGACCACGATGTTTCTTCCTTACTTTGGAGATCTTCGATGGTTTACAAGTCGTAGCTGGTATGGATACGCAAGCACCCATTATGATAACTCAGTTCTAAATCTGTGCAAAACCAAATATGGACTTTACTGATATATGATGTAACATAATATAGTAGAGCTCCAAGTGCTTGAAATGAAATATAGTAAGTGCCAAAAATGGCACTTTTCATCTTCCAAGAAAGACTCAGTTTCGACAGTCAAAATCATTTCCTAAATTCTCATTTCTATGTTCGGTCTACTCTAGAATGAGAGACTCTCCGTGTAGCATCAACCATTAGATACAGGTAAGCAAGTGCTAGTTACCAATGAGACCAATACATCTAACAATTTATGCTACATAACGAAGTGTTTATCTCGATTTAGCACGAATTAGATTTGAATTTCTTCTATCATCTCAAGGACACAACTTTCCAAAATTTGCAAAATGAGATACATAAAGGTGGAAATGTCTAATAGTACAGCTGCAGATAGAGTGATAATTCTTGTTTCTTGTGTTAATTGTTCCAACTTCGACAGCTACGAATTAATTATACATCTCGACACTTAGGATTACAGTGATCATACCTTAACACGACTCAACCTTTTTTACCAATATTTGTACTCATGGGTCCCCTTTCTTATGGTCAACACAATCTTTTCAACTCAAAATTGATCAATTGTACACACCACTTCCCCCATAGGACCTGTACAAGTGACGAGAGGAAAAGAGAAACAAAAAGATCAGTTGGTTGCAAGAAGAGGTGGTAATTAGTTACGAAATCCACATCACATCAAAAGTAAACAAATATTATTATGTTAGGGGAAACCATGGAGGACAAGGTTAAACATCCCTACAAGATATCTGAAAAGTTAACCGAAATGCTTGAAACAACACATTTTCTAGAAGCATAAGTTAACTTGATCTTTATCACGCAACTTGTATTCTATTGTAATTTATAAGCCTATTCTAATCTTGAAATGTGGAATCCATTTTACATAATTGGATGTGATGGGGCTTGAATTCAAGACCTCTCCCTGACCTTAACACATATAATTGTGTCTCCAACAAACACAACTTTTATATTTGGCTTTTTCAATGTGTTCTAAAGTTCTAAAAAAGAAAAAGGAGTGGGTGAAAATGGCCATGGAAAGCCACTTTCTAAGATCAAATAAAAATGAAAAAGATAACAGGGTAATACAGACAAAGACAACTTCCCAAATGGACTAGGTGGAGCCCGGGCTAGCGGCAAGCAATTACAGTCGACACCTCGATTATTAAATTTCACAAGTAATTTCTCCAACAATGTGAGTTTTTCCCATCCCCAATACCATAAGTCAGCCCTCCCGGTTAGATTTCCTCATTTTAATCTTGATATGGATCCTTATCATATGATCTATTTCCTCATGCTAATATCTTGATATGGATCCTTATCATATGATCAATACAAGACAAATCACAAAAAGGTCCGAGAAAAAAATATATGGGCTATGGGTGGCCCTCTGTATATAATGCAGTACACAATGATACAAACACAACATAACTAATAGTCACCATCAAGAACCTCAAAAATTGGAAAACACCGAATTATTCAAGAAACTGGAAATGTGAAAACAAATCCACAGCTCACACACGGACAAGAAGCGGAATACATAAATTGCTAAATAATGTCATCTCAGCAAATATAATAAACCCAATTAAAAGCTGTAAATCACCAAGAAACGATTTTTAAAAATTAAGAAACAAGAAAATCTATAAAATATCATCGAGAAAAGCATACGCATTTTCTTGAAAACCCATTAATCATAAAGACAACATCAATCCAATCATCAGAATCCATACGTAAACACGATCATACATACGCGTATAAACGGACACATTTCAAGGAAACGCGTACACACGTAATACATACATACGCGTCAACAGCCGTATTCGTACATTCAAATAGGAAACTGCGGAAAAAAGGCTTCCTCGGGGTGCCCCTCTCCCGAAAGGATACACAAAGATGAAGAGCAATTTGCAGAGCTACGAGAGAGAGAAATGACCGTCGGATCCAAACAGCAATTCTAATCCTTTTTTCGCCTTTTTCTCCAAAAACGAGTGTTTCTTTTTATAGATTTCCGCGTTCTTACAAAATGTAGAGAGAAACAAAGCAAGAAAATTTGGAGGTTTCTTTTGCTTGTTTTTATATTGTTATCATTTATGATAACTGAATGTGTGACGTTGACTATAATGTAATTTGAACATTGGTCTGAACATACAAAGTGAAGAGTGTAATTTTGTAAATGAATTGAGTCGGTTAACGAGTTTTCTGAGATGATTTGAAAAATATTTGATTTATATTCGAGTTTATCGAATTCGAATCGAACATGTTCGAACTTTTTTCGAGCCGAACTCGAGTTCGAATTATTTTGTTCTATAGTTTGGGGCCTTAATATTTTATTAATATAATATAATTATTTATTAAATAAATTTGGAGCCTTTTGATTATTTATTTTCGAGCAATAATTCGAATGGTTCACGAACATGTTTTAATCTTTTAAGTTGAACTCAAACTTGAGCTTTAATTCAAATCAAATTCGAGCAAATTTTTTAAAAATTTGCAAACTCCGTATCGAGTTTGAACTCGAATAGAACTAATTCAAAACTTTTAAATTTTTTATCATATTCGACTCAATTTAGTTTGTTTACATCTAAGTAATAATAACATAGTGACTCAATCCTAGACTGAGCAATCTAAATGATATATCACAATCTCTTTTCTAGCTTGAATAATTATTGCCATATAAATTGAAATCAACGGTGAGTTATTTTATCTATTTCATACAAATTTTAGGATACAATAACAAGAATATATGGTAAAAAAAGAGAGATTTTTTTATACTTTAATTTTAATAACGCGTGGATTTTATTAAATATACGAAAATGTTTATAAAATAGAGCATATGTTTTTAAAATTATTTATTATTTTTCGAAATATAAATATGTGAAGTTGTATTTACGATGATAACTCAATAATTGAAAATATTGATTATAATATATGTGCAAGGATAAAAATAATTTAAACAATTCTTAATATATATCACCTACCTTGTCTATCTAAATTGATAGAAGGCAACAACCTGTTGGATCTCGGTTTTCTACGCGCCCAAACACAGCGGAAGTTTTAAAATTTTGATTTATTTTGACAATCAAAATATGTTTTGCTTTGGACGCTCGTATGATTTTATCAATAAACATTCAGAGGATGTTAAAGAATTATACTTTTGATGAATAATTTCATTTGGCTCCAACTAATTCAGTATAGGCGGATCTAGCTCTTGATGAATCCCTACGAACTTTCTTCAAGAACTCTTTTCTTTATTCTTCTAATCAGGTCCACGACTAGATGATTTGTTCATCTTCTAATTTGCACTTGAAAAATTAGAATAAGTTTTGTGTAGAGATTAATTAAAACGAGAGGCGACTCAACCCGTTTTCAAAAGAGGGTGGCCGAATTTCTTTGGGAAGAGAAGAGGGGAATTTCAAAAATTCCAAGGTGTGCGAGGCTAGGTTTTTTCAAAAATTGTAAATGAATTATTTTTAACCTTAAGCCTAATACACACATATATATATATAAGCTTAGGGCCCATTAATAAAATTAAATACTTAATGGACTTAATCAATTAATTATACTAGTCCAACTAGTTTAATTAATTAATTAATCTTTTAAAGTCCAATTACGAGCCTTAATAATATGTATGTTGGTCTTGTACTCCTACAAGTCCATTATACATATACCAATTACATTTAATTTAAATCCCTTATAAATTCAACATTTGAATTTAATATTTAAAATTATAAATTCAACTCCTTGAATTTATTACCTCCAAAATTTAATATTTAATAAACTCAACATTTGAGTTTAATAAATTAAATTCTCACAATAAATTCAACATTTGAATTTAATATTTAAATTATAAATTCAACTCCTTGAATTTATCACCTCCAAATTTCATAAATTCAACTTCTTGAATTTACTATCTCATAAATTCAAATCCTTGAATTTATTTTCTCAAAATTTAATTATCATAAATTCAACTCCTTGAATTTACTATATCATAATATAAATTCAACTCATTGAAGTTATTTTCTCAACGGGAACAAACGATCTAGTGCTTGTGTGGCCCTCAATGGTTCAGAGATATAGCTAGTCATGAGTTCACAACTCCTTGTGATTCAGAATAACATTTATTCTTATTCGTACTTACCCTAGTTAGCCTCATTCTTTCATCAACACTTTGATCAAGAATGTCAGAACTCATTTCTGATTGCACCCATCGGATCATGGTAAGAGCCTCTAGTAGCATCGCCCCATGATCCCCTAGGTATCACTGATAGTGCCTACAAGAACCAGTCGATTATGATTAACGTACAGTACGGTCCCTTCATCTCATATATCCCGATCGAATCTGTAACCATTGGTTTATCGAGGGTTGCATATTAATTCGATAACTATGTGACACATATAATAGTGGCATCGCGTGTACTATTTGGAAAACTCCTTCTCCAACGTACATCTCATTCTCTGGCCAGAGATTCCATGCACTATTATTACTTCAGATCACGTAGGATATCCACACCCGTAGGTGAGCGGTGAATCCCCGACTACAATGCACTGGCTCTTATATGTGTTGCAACTGTACCCAACCTCGCCACCGGATGACTCTTCTGGAGTCGGTAAACGAGTCAAAGCACAGCCCTAGTATATAGATCCTCAGTGTTGTCATGGGTCGTAAGGACTAATCGTGTACAATCATAACCACAGATTTATCCTCTCGATGAATGATAACCACTTGGAAAGTCCGAGGGAGGGTTGTTCGGTATAATCATCATATGACTACCCATCTGCATGTTTGGACATCTCTATGCTCTTACCAAAAAACGCAGTACACAACATCACAGATGCTAGTCTCGAGCTCAAGCGACCTTTATCCCTGTTTTAGGCGGCTGAATTGACTAGGAACGAATTTAGAATGTGCAGTGTTTACAAATGAGTTTCAACATCGAATTACGATGCATTTGTATTAAAGCATAATCAAGGACTTTATCTATGCTGTTTGCATGGGTATACAGATAAAGTATAAAGAAACCATTAAAAGTTAAATTATATTAAAAATAAAGATGGTTTATTACTACTGAGTCAATAAATTTCCTAGCCAACCGTTGGCTTGAAGGGCATCTACTCTAACTCAACTTGTGCAAGGCGATCTCGCAGGTCGTATTTTGTGAGATGGATCTTTTATTTGGGTCATCTATGAAAAATATTACTTTTTATTGTGAATATCGGTAAGATTGACCCGTTTCACCGATAAAGATTCGTGAGACCGTCTCACAAGAGACCTACTCTTGATTGAGTACCAATATTATCTTTTACAAAAGAATATAATTCAATGAGAAAATCACCTAATTATCCTGAATATTTGATATTAATAAATTGATGTTAATAAAAATAATTTAACTTTTTCCGTAAAAATAAAAATATATATTTTTATTTTTAATTCAAATATATTTTTATTTTTAATTCAAACTCACTTCTACGAGAGTTGGTGTAGCTTACAATTTGTGTGTTCTAACCAAACCCCCTTGATTTAAATGTACATTGACTTTTCCAATTTGATTCGTTCGAAAAGCCTTAATTTTTTTCTTTCCAAGAAAAGTCTTAATTTATCATTATTATTATTATTATTTTTCTTTGAAAATGAGAATCCAAAACATGTGGAATTCTAGGAATCTTTTCAGGGGAGAAGAGATCAGGTTCATCAGCAAGAGCTCTTATTTTCAACATAAAAGCTTATGTGAGACGATTTCATTAATCAATTTTGTGAGACAAATATTCTATTTATGTAATCTATTAAAAAGATACTATTTTTATTTCAAAAAAGTACTTTTTATTACGAATATGAGTAGTGTTAATTTTTTTCTTTCCAAGAAAAGTCTTAATTTATCATTATTATTATTATTTTTCTTTGAAAATGAGAATCCAAAACATGTGGAATTCTAGGAATCTTTTCAGGGGAGAAGAGATCAGGTTCATCAGCAAGAGCTCTTATTTTCAACATAAAAGCTCATGTGAGACGATTTCATTAATCAATTTTGTGAGACAAATATTCTATTTATGTAATCTATTAAAAAGATACTATTTTTATTTCAAAAAAGTACTTTTTATTATGAATATGAGTAGTGTTGATTCGTCTCACAAAAGACATATTCTTCTTTTAAAGTCGCAACATCTGAATTCTTATTTGGTTATTTCTAATGTTTTTATGTTTATAACAACACACGGAATGTAATTAATTATAAAAATAATATTTGGAGTTTAAATTTTAATATAATAACTAGATTTTTTTTTTGCAAAATTTTTTTTTTAAAAAATAAATGTAAATGCTTTGTGTATCATGTCTTGTTGTTAAGTTCCTTAACAATGACTCATTAATGTTCAATCCACAACCCCAGCCTTCAATAATATATGAAAGCATATAAGATAGTGGCAATTTATTAAAATTGGTGGGGATATATAGAGCTCGAATGGATGTTCAAAATATTATCTTTTAAGGGCTGGAATACATAAGATTAGTTTTCCTTTCAGACGATTTCATATATCTATATTCGTGATATAAGTCGAACCGATCTATACTTAGATTAAAAAAACAATAATTTTGATACAAAAATAAATATTTATCATGATTCGGATAGAATTAGATATCCGTATCATAAAATTTAGCCGATAAACAGTAGTTTTTGTAAATATACAATAATAAATATTTTAAATAAACACTTTAAGTTAATTTAATAATATATAGTAAAAAAATCTTGTAAATCTTGGATTTGTGATCCGTTATAACCAAGAGTCCCCCATAAATAATAAGACAAAAACTTGTGTGAGACGGTTTCATGGGTCGTATTTTGTGAAACAAATCTCTTATTTAGGTCATCCATGAAAAATTATTACTTTTTATGCTAAGAGTATTACTTTTTATTGTGAATATCGGTAGGATTGACCCGTCTCACAGATAAAGATATGTGAGACTGTCTCACAATAGACATACTCAAATAATAATGAATAATGGCTCTTGGGGTTGTGCCCCAACAAATGCATATATATATTCTTTTATTACAATTATTGCGTGTGGGTTGATTGGGATTGTAGTTATTACTATTGTTATTTTATTTCTAGTTGACATCGTGGGGAATTCCCTTTTGCTGTTTCAAGTTCAAATTCACTGCATTTTAGCACTATCAAGACTCCAAAACACTCAAATGTATATGTGCATTATGATTTATTTGATGATACCTTTTGGGTCGGATTGATTTGGAGTGTACATCCATGTTTTTTGGGTTATATCTAGGCTGACGTGAAAATGCATGTTGATATGTTTATGTTACATGCAAGTGACAGATGATTATTTTTTTTAAAAATTTTATAAGTACATAAAAGATAATTACACAAAAGGGTAATACAAAAATAGCAAAAAAATTTGTCAAGAAACAGCAAATAATTATTTTTCATCCCTCCCCCCTGAATATATAGTAGATATTCCTCAAAACACAAGTGCAATTTCAAGTTAAGGGCTTGTTTGGTGCAAGGGATTGGTTTGGACTGTGGTTGGTATTCCTCAAAACACAAATACAACTCAAATTACTGTACAACTTGAGCCAAACAAAAATTTTAAAATAAAATCTTACCCAAATGCTGCCTAGAAATTTATTTAACAACAATGTACAATTTATTTCGGACTTCATGCCTATGCCAAGTTAAGTAGAGGTAGCTGGACCATGGGCCTTGGTCTTTCAGAATGACATTGTACTGATTAAATGACTTTGGTATTTGGGCTACCTGATAGGCTCTTAATTCAAGGCCCAATATTTTGCTTATAACATTCGGCCCAAATATATTTCTCCGCCCGATATCTTTTTATTAGACTGGCCTGGCTAAAATACGCCGCCTTGCTGCTTCTTTCAACTTTGTTCGCGGAGACATCAAAATTCTGCTCGTCCAGCTTTGCGCCGCCGGCGGTGTTATTATCGTAATACGAGGTAGGTTTTCTGCATGATTAATTGAATTTTTTTGTCTAATTGTTGTTTTGACTTGTTTGAGATGCCTTCTGGATTTGGATTCTGAACCGTGCTGGCTTCTGATCGGGAATTGAGTTGTTATAGTTGAAAATTTGACCATTTTTCTGAATATTTGTTTGATTAACACGATTCTGGATTTTGGGGGTGGGGGCGTGTGTGTTTTTACAAATTTGCTGATATTCTGATTAGCCTACCTCTTCATTTGTTCGCTTTCACTATGATATTAGCTTTGAATTTGTTTAACATGTGTGCTTCGTATGGTTTTTCAGTGTAATTTGTGTTTCTTGGCTGGATAAAAACATGTTTTTGTTTTGACTTCGTATGATTGACATCAATTGGTGAATGGAAGTAGAAAACCGGTTATTTCTGGCTATTGGTATTGAGTTACTGTCTTACTGATGTTCTTGCTTCAGCCTTCATGGGACAGGTGTCTTCTGTTAGCAGTCGAGGGGACACGGCTGTTAGTCACTTCATGGAAAAAGAATTATGTTCGACCACCCTCTTTTTTTAGCAACTCCTGAGTTAATACATATGGTAAAATAGGATCTGAAAAGTTTTAATCATGGGTATTGATTGTAGTTCTCGAATCTTTGCACAAGTGAAGTTCACAAGTTGAACGAGATCCAAATGACTCTTCTTTGCATTTTTCTTGGGAAATGGGGCTTTGGTCGTTTTATTTTACGAGATGTTATGGGGACCAATGTTTCTAACTGGGATCATGAATCTATTGATTTATTGTCAGGACATACTTTCTTTTTCTTGTTTGCAGGGACATCATTAATCTATTCAATGATTTTTTATGTTATGTTTTTGTTAAGATGAGAAGGTAACAGAATTGTTAATTTTGCTTCTCTCTTTTGTGTTATCCTGAAGGTGTGTTTCACAACCCCTGTGGCGTTTCACAAACACCTAGTTGATAATATGGCTTCTAGACGAAATGTCAACTATAGTCGTCTTGCTGTTGATGAAGATGATTACGACAATGATGGAAACAAAAGTCAACATGATCCTAGATTCAACTACACTCCAAAAGCCTTCGATAAAATTCCTTGGAAGTCCATCATCCTTGCACTTTTCCTGCTCCTCCTTGGATGTCTGCTTCTCTTGCTCTCACTCTTCATCTTGACCGGTCACATGGAAGGGGAATCATCTCAAGCATATGGCCTTTTAGGACTTGGATTTCTTACCTTCCTTCCAGGTATCTTAAGATTCTCAATTTCATCGTTCAATACCTATGTGTTGTCTAAAGTTTGGTTAGACTATCTCGTAAAATAAATGTAGTCTCTCTTACGTGAGTGCATGACCATCACTCTATCAATATTTGAACTACCTTTTGATGAACTTAACTTCCATGGCGTATCAACTATCAAGTACTTCCTTAGAATCATCATCTTTCTAAATTTAGATTCATGTATTCTTCATCCTTACCTCCTTGTTTGATTTCGTGATTGCCCGGCTTATATTTTACCTCTCACTTCACAATTGCAGGATTCTATGAGACGAGAATAGCGTACTATTCATGGAGAGGTGCCCAAGGCTATCGCTTTTCGTCGATTCCTGATTATTGAGCCTTCTGCCTCTTCATCCCATACTGGCATCTTGTTTATTTTCTCTTTTGTTTACCATGTGTGGCTTTTATATGTTTTTGTGAAAAAGAAAACCTTGTAGTGTCTTAAATTTGTCGATGATGTAGATTGTAATGTTTCTTTGTAGTTCAATTCTATTACCTTTTATATCCAGTTGGTTGAGAGGTTTATTCACATATATGATTTCATTTGCAATCATGGCAATGCATCAACATGGGTCGGTCGAGGCATGAGTTAGAACAAGGAAAAAAAAGGAACCTCACTTTAAAAGAAATAAATAAAGGAATCCTGAAGCTGTATTTAAAAATAATCAACCAAATAAATAAATTCAACTTTAAAATATTCTTACCAAGTTTTAGAAAAAACATTCGTTTGTGAATTAGCAAGTGGGTGGTTTTCCATTTGGACACTCTAATATATTTTTAACATACAAAAAATTATGTCTACGTAGGACATGTATTTCTATTACTATAAAATTCATAAATGAAGTATTTAATATATCTTTTCTAGAACTCATGGGTAAAAGAAATATTCGATGACATAGAGTAGGTGAATGAAGTGGGTTAATTAATAATTCACATACGAAAAATGGCAAAACAGAAAGCATTCTGTATGTGGAACGATTTTTATGAAAAAATTTATATCAAAATTTGCAGTTCTACCATCTGCAAAAGAATTTTGCTAAATTTTTAAAAACAATTTTGATACCATCAAATACATTAAAACAATTTCTATCTTCTGGGTTATCTATACTATTTTATTAAGTTTGAGATACTTAGAGTAACTAACTTTAGTTTCATGGTCTGTTTTGATAATTATATATATTAATAAAATGTTAAAATTTTAATGCAAGTTATATGTAGTTCAATGGATAGAATCATTGTTTTTTGGTGTTAAGGTTATAGATTCAAATCTTACCGAAGTCATTTTTTAATTTTTTTTATTTTTCAATTTATTTTTTAATATATATATCAAAATTACAGTTTATTTTTCAATTTATTTTTTAATATATATCAAAATTACAGTGTAGTCTCTCATTATTTCTTATAATTATATTTAAATCTTAATTTAAATATAAATCAAATTAATTATAAAAAATATGGTTGCGTGCGTTGGTGCACTAGTATAAAGAATGTGACTCAAATATTAACTAAATTTGTCATTCCTTTTTTGGTATGACCATTTTTCAATAAAAAAAAATGCACTCTAAATACTAATTACTAACAATTTTTCAAATACTCTCATAATCTAAACAAATTAGTTTTCAAATTATCATTACTACTCATATTCCCAAAAACAAATTAAACGTATATTTAATATAACTGCTAAAACTATTCATTCATGCAAAAGTTCAAAAATTCACATATACCAACTACAAAAATTTAAATATAATTGGATCATTGTCCAAACAATAAATACAAATTAAAACAAAATAATTATATATTTTTTCATATAACTGTAAATTAACTTTAGTCCCCAAAAAAATATGTAAATAATAAGAACTATGGCGCTGAGCTTTCTCTCAACGTCAGCAAATAAATTCTCCTTTCTCCCCGCATTGGAGGAATCCATCAACTACAAACTGAATCAAATTTCTTGAAATTTGTGAGTTAAAATTTCTATTTTACCTTTATTATTTGAAATTTCCCTTAGCTATGCAGTGGGTTTCTGTTAGTCCGTCTGTACTTCAACTGGGTCCCGTTGTTTTTCGTTTCAGTGCGTGTTCCTTGCTTATATTTTCTGAATCATTTTTCTGGCCGGCTTTGAATTTATCAAATTTTCGTTTACTATGCTTGTTAGTGGGTATGAAGTTTAAAATTTGTGGTTTTTCGTTTTTCCCATGAATTTTTTAGATCTGGGACGGGGAATTGTTGCAAGTTAAAGTAGGTGTACAATTGTTTTTTGAGGGGAATTGTAGTTTCATTATAAAGATTCGAGCCTTTAGGGGTGAAATGTTGTATTTGAAGTTTTTTTAGAATAAGATTAGGATATTCCGATGAACTCAATTTTTGTGATGTTTACTTGGTGAATTTGGCATCGATAGCTTGTTTTAGCTATAAACCAGCTATAAATTAGCATAGTCGCTGCGTTATACTTGTTACAGTGTGTGTTCCTTGCTTATATTTTGTGAACCCTTTTATTGGGCAGGCTTGGAACTTATGGAATACATATTTACTATGCTTGTTGATGGTTATAAAGTTTAAATTTCGTCGTTTTGTAGTTTTCCCACAAATTTTTAAGTCTGGGATGCGAAAATTGTTGCAGGTTAAAGTATGAGTGGAATACTAGTTTAGTTATCAAGATTCGAGCCTATGGGTGTGAAGTGAAGTATTTTCGAATAAATTTGGGAGCCTTTGGGGGTGAAGTGATATATTTTTGAAATAAAACCAGGATATTGTGATGCATTTTTTTTGGGTGATGTTTACTTGGTGAATTTGGCATCAGCAGCTTGATTTTGCTATAAATTAGCTTTAAATTAGTGTTCTTACACTGTGTTTTAAATTGTTTAGAGGTGTTTAACTGAATCATTTAGGATAAAAGTTTGAATCTTGATGCATTTGGAGGATTTCTGGGCCATTTTTTTTAAAAAAAATTAACCTCTTGGTGGCATGTGCTGGTTTTTGAATCAGATTAAGTTTTTAGCTATTTAATTGTTATTTAAGGTTTTTATTTTACTCGTTAAAACATGTTTTTTCTTCCCAATGCACATATGGATCATGTAGCGTGTTTCACAATTTTACCGAACACATTTCAATTGGAGGGTAAAATAGACTGCCAAATAACCGTGTTTCTGCTGATTTATATTTCACATCTTTCATATGTTCAGGAATATGGATGGATCAACCCAAGATGGTAGTAGCGTGGATTCCTTTTTGCAGAACTACAAACTTGGGAAAACTCTTGGGATCGGCTCTTTTGGTAAAGTAAAAATTGCTGAGCATACTTTGACAAGGCACAGAGTTGCCGTCAAAATCCTCAACCGTAAGAAAATAAAGAACATGGATATGGAAGAAAAAGGTTGGTCTAATCATTTAAGCAGAGTATATTTTCTTTACCTTCTGCTAATGGCATGGCGAAGTCTATGGCCAACATTGCATCTCCTGAAAGTTAGTTTGGTCCTTTAGAATTTAACATTTTCAAGATAGATTAGTTTGCTTGCTATAATATTGTGCAGATCTGAACCAAAATTCTGATTTTTTCATTTTGCCAAAACATATTATACTGTGGAGAACTTAAGCCATAGAATCTCATTTCCGAGTGAATTTGGAGAACTTGAGTAATAGAATCCACTGTTAAAGTGCTTTGTGTTATGCTCATCTTTTTCATGAATCATGATAAAGGTTTTTGGTTGGTTGTGCATAATCTTAATATTGGATAGATGGCTTACGTGTTAGCGTTGAACCTCCTAGTATTGGAAGATATTTTTTCCCCTCATAGATATGTGCTCAACTATTTGGAGATGCCTTAAAACCGCATTTTTACAAACAAATTAATAAATAAATCAATAGAGGTTGAGGTTCTCTCAAAATTCTATACCGACGTAATTATGTATGAAAAGATTTAATTAAGTGGCACCATAGAACCGTGTAAATAATTTTAACAAGCTGTAGTTATATACTTGTACTCTTCTTGTTTTGAAATGCTATGATGCCTAAATGTTCTAATTTTGCTGTACCAAGCTCGGTGGTTGACCTTACCAACTTTCTTCAATGTCAATTTGGTTTTCTGCAGTTAGAAGAGAGATTAAAATTTTAAGACTGTTCATGCATCCCCACATTATACGCCTATATGAGGTCGTGGAAACACATTCAGACATATATGTTGTGATGGAGTATGTCAAGTCTGGGGAATTGTTTGATTATATTGTGGAGAAAGGCAGACTGAATGAGGAGGAAGCTCGCACCTTCTTTCAGCAGGTAGGATGCCTCTTTTGTGTAGAAATCTGAATTTCTTTTGCTTAAGGTGTAATTACACTATTGTCCATGCTTTTATCTGGTATTTAGAAACTTTGACAATATACTAATGATCGCAGATAATCTCTGGAGTTGAGTATTGCCACAGAAATATGGTTGTTCATAGAGATCTTAAGCCAGAGAACTTGCTTTTGGATTCTAAACGCAATGTCAAGATAGCAGATTTTGGTTTGAGTAATATTATGCGTGATGGCCATTTTCTGAAGACAAGCTGTGGAAGCCCCAACTACGCCGCTCCAGAGGTACTAGATAAAAAGTATCAGCGGTGATCAAGAATTATAAATTTCCTTTTTGTACACTTAACAAATCTTAATTGAGGTCATTTTTAGAGGAGAATGGAAATTGAGTGGTTATGATATTTGTTCACAGGTTATATCTGGGAAGTTATATGCGGGGCCAGAGGTGGATGTTTGGAGTTGTGGTGTCATCCTATATGCACTTCTCTGTGGCACCCTTCCTTTTGATGATGAAAACATTCCTAACCTTTTCAAAAAAATAAAGGTTCATTCATACTGACTCTTTATGTCAACTTTGTTCAAGATTATTGTGTTATATTGGATCCGTCTGTGTTTAGTTGAAATTCTTGTTCGATTCCTGCAAGATGAGGTGATAAAGTTGACCAAGATCTTGATTATCACATTTATTGCAACTATTTCTTTATCTAAAACAGTTCAAGCCTTCACAGATGTGAATATGCTAGTTGGAGCTGATTTCTACATGACACAAACACAGGTTGCCATCAGGCCCCAAGCTTAGAAAATGCTCGGGATCTTGATTTTTTAAGTCACTATTTTAGGATTCACAGTTTGTTACCAGTTAGCTTTGAATGTAAAACATGGTTTTTTTACTTGAGAAGTTTCCTCGGAAGTAAACTTAGTTTCACAATTTTCCTCGATCAGTGAAATGATTTATGTGAAATAGAAGGCATTAGTCCTTGACTCCAACTGTTAAATCATCATTCTCCTTGATGGTTTGATATCTAATAGTGCACAAACTATCTCTAGCTGTCTAATATCTATGATAGTGAAGTGATGTGTAAGTATTAATATTATGTTCGAAAGTCACTCTCACACTCTTTGAATTGTTTGTAGGGTGGAATATATACCCTTCCCAGCCATTTATCTGCTGGTGCAAGAGATTTGATTCCAAGAATGCTTATAGTTGACCCTATGAAGCGAATGACTATACCTGATATTCGTGCACACCCTTGGTTCCAAGCTCATCTGCCACGTTATTTGGCTGTGCCACCACCGGATACGGCACAACAAGCTAAAAAGGTTATGGAATTTGCAGTGGTTATGTTTTTCTTTTGCACATTGAAGTTTCTGCTTCATCTGATTTATAGTCTTGTCCATTTAATTAACTTGCTTAACATAAAGAAATGTAACTTACTGTATTTCCAGTATCCATTCAACTTCTGCATTGTGCTGCATGTGTGTCTCGTTGTTCTATGGTGCAAGGGGTTCATTCTCCCTTCTTTAATAGTTAATTTTCTTGGTACTTTTTTGAATCCACAGGATTGTTTTGTAAGTTTAGTGCCATGCATTGAAATTCTAGCTTGTAAAAACCTCTTTCTGTTAATTCAAGGATTTTTATCACTTGCAGATTGATGAAGAGATTCTTCAGGAAGTAATCAAGACGGGATTTGACCGGAATGCGCTCGTTGATTCTCTTCGAAACAGGGTTCAAAATGAGGTTAATTTCATGATATTATCACCTTACATATTGAGGTTGAAAATTTCTGATTTCTTACCATATTTTAGGGTACTGTAACATACTATTTGCTGCTAGACAACCGGTGTCGAGCTTTCAGTGGTTACCTTGGAGCTGAGTTCCAAGAATCCTTGGTATGCCTTTTAATTTTATGCCCATATTACGGAGTTGGACCTGCTTCTGATATCTGTTTTTATTTTGCATTTTTTGAAATCAATAATCTTGGTCTTCGATACGTCATTAAACTCTCATATTTCAGTTTGCCTACTATTTATGTATAATCACACCTGATATCTGTAGGAATTCGGGAATGATCGGATGAATCCAAGTGACACAGTACCATCTCCTGCCGGGCAACGGCTATCCGGAATCGACTATCAGCATCTTGGAGGAAGACAGTTTCCTGCTGACAAGAGATGGGCGCTTGGACTCCAGGTTAGTTGGCATCTTCTATATTTCATTGTCTTTGGGGGATATTCATGAAGCTTTCTTGCCTGAAAGAAAACGAGTTAATGTCATAATATCAGGTAATTGTCCGAGTTCATACTCCTTTTCTTTATTATCCGGAGAAGAATCTTTGGGTCGCCACATTCCCCTCATATCGTGCATTTGATGTTGTTATTATACTTCTTTATACTTATGTTGAGCTTTGGATTTTTCTTACAGTCTAGAGCCCATCCTCGTGAGATTATGACAGAAGTTCTCAAAGCTCTGCAAGAATTGAATGTCTACTGGAAAAAGGTTGGACCTTACAACATGAAGTGCAGGTGGATTCCAAGCAGACCTGGTTGCCACGAAGGAATGATCAACAATTCCATGCTCGATAATAATTATTTTGGCGATTATTCTGCTATTATAGGTAATGATGGTGCTGTTGGGTCGGCCAATGTCGTCAAGTTCGAAGTTCAGGTGATGGTTTTTCACTTTTTTTACATGATTTATATTAGAATCATAATGTTAAAGTAGCTTTAATGAAACCTACCAATGCATAAAATCTTTAGATTCGAATTATTTGCATGCATCTATAAACAAGTAGAACTCAAACCACGAGTCCATGACATGAAAGTTGAAACTGGCGTTTTTACCTGTCGACTCTATGCAAAAGATCGTCGTCTAACTTCTCAAAATCTATTTTACAGCTTTACAAAACTCAGGAAGAGAAGTACTTGATGGACCTTCAGAGAGTTCAGGGGCCGCAGTTTCTGTTTCTTGATCTTTGTGCCGCGTTCCTGGCTCAGCTTCGCGTCCTTTAAAGTTAGATCACAAGCTCCATCAAACTCTAGCATGGAGGGAGAAGTTGATGCTGTATATAGTTACTACTACCAGCAAAGTCCCGAAGTTGTCGCCTAAAAGATGAACTTCGTCCCAAGCCTGTAATTTTTTATCCACTCTGCAACGACACATTCTCGATTCTTAATCATAACTTTCCTTCTCTTATTTTATTTATCCATGGTAGAGACTAAAGAGGTACGAGAATTTCCACCCTTTTCTTTTGATGTTTTAACACAAATCTACTAAATGGAACACATTATTTATGTAAGCACTGTAAGGTCTGGTGGCAATAACTTGTTCGCTAACACAAAAGTAAGCGATTCCAGATGTAAGAAATATGTTGTGGATAATCTGCCATTGAATTGATTCCTCCTTATTTTTTCATTATCCATGATACTCACGGGAAATTTAGGGTTCGATTCCGGCGAGTGTCACTAATCTAGACGCATGTTTTGAAATTGTCCTGAGCCTGAAATCACAAATAAGACCGTTAGAAGGGGGCCAGGAGGGTGTCCTGACGTAACTCCTCCGACGCTCAAATCAGAGACTGAGGATATATGGGGGAGCAGGTAAGGGCGATGCTGAAAACAATATAGTGAATGAAAAATCATACGCTCAAATCTGGTATTTATAGAATAATACCTGGGCTCTTGATTAGCCTGTCTTCCATTTGGGTTAGGGATGAGCCAGGGGTAATGGGCCCATTCATGGGGTATCATCAGTCTCCCTCTCCCGAGTCGAACTGAATTGTAGGTTCAAGGTTCGATTGATTGGGTTGTCCTCGATTTACCCGCGATGAGAGCATACCGCATTAGAAAAATCTATTTGGTTTGTCGTTAACGAACGATGTTTGCCGTTGCGAAAATTACGGGGATCGACCTGTCCGGTCAGGTCGCGAGGATCGATATCAAATCGCAATCTTGATTTGAAAGGAAAGATTTGGTCGTGCTTCCCCTATAAATAGAGATTGTCTTCTCCTTTCATTCTCACTTCTCCCACAAAAAGTTTCCTCTGCAATTCATTCACCAGCTCTTCCCTGCCCACACTTCACTTGCGCGTTAACCCTAGCGCCGCTTCAAAATCACCCTACCGTCACCTTCGCCCGCAGCTCCAGCCGCCGCCTCGCCTGAGCCGTCGTCTCGCCCAACAGCTCTCACGTGCACCTTAGACACCGCCTGGCTCGAGCTCAGCGCACGCCCAAGCCCTCAACGCGCAACCACGCCCAACGCGCCCTAGCCCTCCACGCGTAGCCTCTCCCAGCGCGCCCTAGCCCTCCGCGCGCAGCCTAGCCCTCGCCCTGCCTGGCTGCCCCTCTTTCTCGCCCCTTGCCCCTGCCACGCCCCTCGCGCGCCTCGCCCTGCCTGTTCGCCCCAGAGAGGCGCCTCGCCCTGCCTGCTCGCCCCTCGCCCCACAGCCCAGCGCACACGAGCCCTCGCCCTACCCCTCCTTTTCCTCGCCTTGCCGCCCCTGCCACGCTCGCCCGGCGCACCTCTAGCCCCGCACGAGCGCTCGCCCAGCGCGCGTCGCCCGCACATCTGCTCGCCCAAGCGCGCCTCATCCCCACGTGCGCTCGCCTAGCCGCACGCTCGCCCGGCGCGCTTCTCGCCCCGCACGAGCGCTCAGCCAGCACACCCCAGCGCCTCGCCTGCCTGCTCGCTCCCTCACCCCACAGCCCAGCACGCACGAGCCCTCGCCCTACCCCTCCTTATCCTCGCCTCGCCGCCCCTGCCACGCTCGCCCGGCGCACATCTCGCCCCGCACGAGCGCTCGCCCAGCGCGCCTCGCCCGCACATCTGCTCGCCCAAGCGTGCCTCACCCCCATGTGCGCTCGCCCGGCGCGCCTCTCGCCCTGCACGAGCGCTCAGCCAGCACACCCCAGCGCGCCTCGCCTGCCTGCTGCAAGCTCGCCCAGCCACAGCACACAATCGCTCCAGCGCCTCCGCCACGCTCGCCCGAGCGCCTCCGCCACGCTTGTGCGAGCGCCCCTACACGCTCCGACAGCGCACGTTCGCCCCGCGCGAGCGTGTACCACACTTGTGCTCGTCACCGCCTCATCCTTGCGACTTTTTGATTATTCTTTCACGCCCCCTCCGGGTCAGTTCTCTTTTTCTTCTGTCTGATTACCCTCAACACTTATGTCTTATTCTGATTCCGAGTCTAGTTCCTCGAGCGATTTCGAGTCTAGTCCCTCGAGTGGTTCCGAGAGGTCTAGCGAGTCTAGTGAGTCTAGCCAGAGTAAGATTTCCATAGCTGATCCTGAATTTACTCTTGATTCTCACGAGGAGGAAGTCGCCACCCACAGTCGTCTTGGTAAGGAAGCTCGTCACGTGAACCAACAAATGAACATATCTGAAACAGGTAACTTATGGTACGGTCATTTGTCATCCCATATTCCTCCCACTAGTGAGTCGAAACTTAGTACTTTGTGGCACATTCCTTCCACTCACCAGATCATCATCCCAGCCCAGAGGACCGACCCCATCTAGCCCCTAAGGGCTATTATACCTTCTTTCAGCACCACCTTGATGCCGATCTTCGCTTTCTCTTGTGCGATTTCTTCCAAAAATTGAGCAAGTACTATCAGGTGCATCTGGGTCTGCTCACTCCCAATGCTCTCCGCTTGATAAGCTGCTTCGCTGTGTTATTCCGGGCCCTAGACATCCCTCTGAATTGCACCACTTTCTCCTACTTCTTAGTTCTGTCCAGATCAAAAGAAGGACCTTTCTATGTGACCTCTCGGTCTAGTCACAAACTCTTCGAAGGGGCTCCCAGTCACGTGAAGGACTGGAAAAAATATTTTTTTTTTGTTCAGCCCCCTAAGGAATTGACCTGCTTCACGTTTCACCAAACCCAAACTTTCCAAGGGCTACAAAAAAGATAAGGAGTATCTACAGATAATGAGTGTACTAGGAGATCGATGCTTTAGCATTCCCCAACTTCTATCTGAAGATCTCCTGTGCCACGCCGGGTTAAGTCCCGCGAAAATTAAACTGAAGGAGGACGCCGATAGATATTCTCATCTCTTCACCCTTTCCGTCTCTCTTTTGCTTGTTGCGTTCTTTGACCATATTCTCATTCGTCTCACTGTTTTTATTTGAAGGTGTTAGAGTCATGAATTCTGCATTGCTTCGCGAGATTGCGAAAAAGAAGGCTGGGAGTTCATCATCCGCTCCTCAGAAGTCAGTCGTTCCAGCAGTCACGATGGGCACAAAGGGAGTTCTTGCTAAGGTATCACGTAGCAGAGGAGTTCGTATCATGTCGATTATATTCACCCTAGTGGTTTAAAGGCATCAGAGGTAAATTCAGAAGAAGCAGTGAATGTAAACGCAAAATACTCAATACAACAGAAAACGAGTTCGTACATGCCAAAAGTGCGCAAAAAGAAATAACCAAATGTAAACATCACAAAAGTTGCATAGTATTACGGAAAGTAAAGCAGTGCAGAAAATAATAGAATATGGCCCGAAGGCATACAATGTCTGCGTAAATGAAAAATAACATAAGTAAAGGAGCTCGGTCTAAGAATCAGGAGGGGGGAGACTCGCTACGAAACTCTCAATGTCTATGAAGTCAGTAGGGGCGCCTGGAGGAGGATAGCCCTGAGCCTTGAAGAGGCCGACTGCACCCTCGAAACCCATCTCCAGGAAATGATAAGCTTTAGGGGCGCAGACATCGTTGAACTCCTCGGACTTGAGGAATTCTTCCTTGAATGCAGAGGCTTCGGAAGCATGTAGCGCTTTGGCGTCCCTGAGTTCCCTACGGAGTTGTGCTGCTTCAGCTCGAGCATTCTTTGACTCTTCCTTCAGCCTCTGGTTCTCTTTCGCGTGGTCCTCTTCCGTCGCTGAAGCTCCTGTTTCTCCTTCAGAAGCTCGTCACCTCGAGCTTGGGACTCTGAAAGTTCCTTAGCATGCATCACTTTCATCTCGTCAATAGTAGCCTGGAGCTGTTCACGAAGAGCCTTGCCCTCGCGTAAGTCTTGGCAGGCGCTGGATCGAGTGTCGTTAGCGCGCTCCACCAACTCCCCTACGTACATCATGCCCTGGATAAGCAAACAAAAGTGAAAAGACGATAAGAAAATTATACATGTATTGGACATCAATCTAGAAACTGGAGGGAGAAATATACCTCAGTGATACTGCTGCATGTCCGGCGAGTGAGTTCAGACCACCCCAGTGAACTCATGAACGCTGCATCCGGGTCGGAAGGAAGTTGATACATTATCTTCTGAGCCAGATGAGTAGGACACCGCCCCACGATGGCCGAATCCGGGGTGTATAGAGGATGTAACCCCGATTCAGGGGGAGGCAGCTCATCTGACCCGGACCCTTCTGGAGAAGAGACCGATACAACTGAGATCTCAGAAATCTTACGCTTACCATGCTGTGAGACTGACGGGCTAGGATCAGTGGATGCCTTCTTCTTATCGGACGGAGGTGGCGACTTGGCTCGAGGAGGCGGAGAGGAGGCTCGCTTTGGGGCGGAGGAAGATGAGCATGCTTTCTTCTTCACAGTAGTAGGGGAGCCAGCAGGTCTCTTCGCAGTAGTAGAGCAAGAACCTGTTTTCTTCTTCTCAGCAGCATAACAGTCTCCCTTTGTGCCCATCGTGACTGCTGGAACGACTGACTTCTGAGGAGCGGATGATGAACTCCCAGCCTTCTTTTTCGCAATCTCGCGAAGCAATGCAGCATTCATGACTCTAACACCTACAAATAAAAACAGTGAGACGAATGAGAATATGGTCAAAGAACGCAACAAGCAAAAGAGAGACGGAAAGGGTGAAGAGATGAGAATATCTATCGGCGTCCTCCTTCAGTTTAATTTTCGCGGGACTTAACCCGGCGTGGCACAGGAGATCTTCAGATAGAAGTTGGGGAATGCTAAAGCATCGATCTCCTAGTACACTCATTATCTGTAGATACTCCTTATCTTTTTTGTAGCCCTTGGAAAGTTTGGGTTTGGTGAAAATAGAATACCAATCCGTGAAGCAGGTCAATTCCTTAGGGGGTTGAACAAAAAAGAAAAATTTTTTCCAGTCTTTCACGTGACTGGGAGGCCCTTCGAAAAGTTTGTGACTAGACCGGGAGGTCAGATAGAAAGGTCCTTCTTTTGATCTAGACAGAATTAAGAAGTAGGAGAAAGTGGTGCAATTAAGAGGGATGTCTAGGGCCCGGAATAACACAGCGAAGCAGTTTATCAAGCGGAGAGCATTGAGAGTGAGCAGACCCAGATGCACCTGATAGTACTTGCTCAATTTTTGGAAGAAATCACTCAAGGGAAAGCGAAGACCGGCATTAAGGTGGTGTTGAAAGAAGGTATAACAGCCCTTAGGGGCTAGATAGGGTCGGTCCTCTGGGCTGGGATGATGATCTGGTGAGTGGAAGGAATGTGCCACAAAGTACTAAGTTTCGACTCGCTAGTGGAGGAATATGGGATGACAAATGACCGTACCATAAGTTATCTGCTTCAGATATGTTCATTTGTTGGTTCACGTGACGAGCTTCCTTACCAGGACGACTGTGGGTGGCGACTTCCTCCTCGTGGGAATCAAGAGTAAATTCAGTATCAGCTATGAAAATCTTACTCTGGTTAGACTCACTAGACTCGCTAGACCTTTCGGAACCACTCGAGAGATTAGACTCGGAATCACTCGAGGGACTAGACTCGGAATCATAATAAGACATAAGTGTTGAGGGTAATCAGACAGAAGAAAAAGAGAACTGTCCCGGAGAGGGCGTGAAAGAATAATCAAAAAGCCGCAAGGATGAGCCGGTGACGAGCACAAGTGTGGTGCACGCTCGTGCGGGGCGAGCGTGCGCTGTCGGAGCGTGTAGGGGCGCTCGGGCAAGCGTGCGGACGGGGCTGGGCGAGCGTGGCGGAGGCGCTTGAGCGAGTGTGCGGCTGGGGCTGGACGAGCTTGCAGCAGACAGGCGTGGCGCACTGAGCGCACGTGGGGGTGAGGCGCGCTTGGGCGAGCAGATGTGCGGACGAGGCGCGCTGGGCGAGCGCTCGTGCGGGGCGAGAGGCGTGCCGGGCGAGCGTACGTGGGGGTGAGGCGCGCTTGGGCGAGCAGATGTGCGGGCGAGGCGCGCTGGGCGAGCGCTCGTGCACGGCGAGAGGTGCGCCGGGCGAGCGTGGCAGGGGCGACGAGGCGAGGAGAAGGAGGGGTAGGGCGAGGGCTCGTGCGCGCTAGACTGTGGGGCGAGCAGGCAGGGTGAGGCGCGCGAGGGGCGTGGCAGGGGCGAGAAAGAGGGGCAGGGCGAGGGCTAGGCTGCTGTGGGCGAGGCTGCGCGCGGAGGGCTAGACGAGTTAGCTCGTGAGCTGTTTGCGCAAGCTCGATTATCTGTCCTTTTTTGGTGTTTCTATTTAATTTGTTCTCAATTTTAATCCAGATCAACTACAAGTTATTTCTTTGGATAGAACAAACTCAACTTCAAAATTGAGAACTATATTGATGCCCGGTAAATTAAGATGATAGTGCATAGATTTTAAGTTTGAGACGAGGTCTATGCCGAACGTTATAAGGCGATTTTACATTAATTGAACCAGACTCGTACGAAATCCTTGAAATTTGTGAAAACAAAGTTTAAAATATGAATAATATTTGAGGAAATACGAATCCTCATCTATGCACTTGACCAAATCAAGCAGATTATGAGAAATAAAATAAAATAGAAATTCAATTTTTTTTTCCAGTGATCGGAAGTACAATTTTCAATGAAAGCAAAAAATAAATGTCAACCTTTAGAATTTGAAAATTCATAAAACCCCGAATTCGTACATTTCAGAGGAAAATTCATTGTGGCCTTCCTGTTTCTTTATAAATGTATAAAATATTTAGCAGGACATTATTGATTTTTCAATTACTCAAATATTGTTGGGAAATATTATTGTTATTATTATTTATTATTAAAATATTTCAAAAAATAAAAATGAGATATTTTATTCCCACCTTATTTCATCATTCCAAGCATGCCCTAAATTTATTTTCTAGATGAATGACATATCTTGGTTTGAACCTATATTTTATTTTTTTATTTATATATTTAAATTCTTCTTCATTTATTTGTGTTCTCTTGATTTTAATTCTTTCAATTTACTGTCATAAATTGATTGATATAATAATCGTGATATATCATTTGGGATAGGAGATCTAGATTAAGATCATATGAAAATACATCGTGGGTATTTATATAATTCGGAAGACATATAACTTCATCGAAGTCATTAAAGGAACAATTGTATGCATATATCGTTTGATATTAGGTTTTTTTATAGGAATATCGAAATAAATATGAAATGGTAAATTATATCTATCAGTTGAAAAATGAAATATAAATAATTAAGTGTTCTTGACTATAAAGATGATGGATTTAAGAATATAGACATCAATAGAAATCTAACATAGTGGATAACCAAGTAAAATCGAATTTCTGAATTCATTCTCACACACACTCTTTCTAAATTGAGGGGAAATCTTAGTTTTTTCTCATACACAAATCATTTGGTTTCTAAGCATTTTTGCAAGCTTTTTTCTTGTTAATTATCTTTTCGGTGTTCACTTGTAGTTTATGCGAAGGAACACTACATTGATTTTCTTGAATGTCTGGCACATGAATTCAAAGACGGTTCCTCGTTCTTTGACGATGTTACACCCCGAGCAACTCCTCGTACACATCCATTCTGAGATTCTCCATCCAAAATCTTATTAGATACGAGACGCCATCTACCCCGAAAGCGTCGGTGATTATAACCCCACGGCTAGAATCACAAGTCCCGCCTGTCATTTGCAGTTCTAGAGAAGATGGAATGAAGTGTTGATGTTTCTTTATCGAGCCTTGAGTTCAGATACTAATCTTGATTTCACAACTGAATGCGTTTTGAATTAAGAACTATAAACTCAAGATCAACGATAACAAAAACGAGACGCAACACGCAAGATTTACGTGGTTCGATCAAGAAATGATCTACATCCACGGGAGGTGTTTCCACTATATTGAATCAGTGTACAAAATGAACAACTTGAAATACAATATCACCACTCAACTCCACAATTTTTCTCTTCTATGAATTCCAAAGAAAAACTCTCGTGCCTTGTGTGAATGGCTTCTTGCCTCTTGTTCAATTTTCTTCAAGATGAATGATTGATTTCTTTTTTTTTCTTTGCACGGCTCCACCTATATATCCTTTTCTTCCTGAGAATATTCGGTGATTAAATGCAAGCCCTCAACACTCATCCTTATCCAACTACTTAAAAGTTGTTTTAACTGATTTTCAAACTGCCCATCTAAAGGTGAATTTTGGTTGCTGATATACTACATTTCTCCACCTTATCTGCAGCCAAAATTTCCCGTGTACGCACCTCCTCCTGCCTTATTGTCTTAAGACAGTCTGCATCTGGTTACATTAACCAGATCTCTGCATTTTTCAAATTTGCTTGTCCCTATTACTTTGGTACACATGTCAGCTGGATTATCATTGGTACTGATCTTAAGAACTTGAACATCTCCAGACTCAATCACATCACGAACAAAGTGTAGCCTTACATCTATATGCTTTGTTCTTTCGTGAAAAACTTGATGTTTTGATAGGTGTATGGCACTTTGGTTGTCACAGAACACAGTTACTGTCTTTTGGTTGTATCCTAACTCTTCCATGAAGCCTTTCATCCACTTAGCTTCTTTGAAAGCTTCAGTGACTGCCACGTATTCAGCTTCTGTGGTTGAAAGTGCTACTACTGGTTGTAGGTTAGCTTTCCAACTTACTGCTGTGCCGTTGATAGTAAATATGTAACCAGATAGAGACTTCCGAGTGTCGATACTGCCAGCATAATCTGAGTCCACATACCCTGTTATCAAGGTGTCATTTTTTCTTGAATCTTTGAAGATTAACCCGGTGTCAATTGTTCCTTTAAGGTACCTTAAAATCCATTTGACCGATTTCCAGTGTTCTTCACCAGGGTTTGCCATAAATCTACTTACCAAGCTTACTGCATAAGCAAGGTCAGGCCTAGTACACACCATCAGATACATTAGGCTTCCTACTGCACTGGCATAGGGGACTTTCTTCATGTATTCTCTATCCTCTTCCGAGTTTGGTGCTTGGTGTGTTGAGAGTTTGAAATGAAGAGCCATTGGACTTGCCACTGGTCTGGCATTTTGCATTTCAAATCTATTTAACACTTTCAGCACATATCCTTGTTGCATTAATACCAGTTCCTTGGACTGTCTATTTCTTTTGATTTCCATGCCTAAAATCCTTTTAGCTTGTCCAAGGTCTTTCATCTCAAATTCGCTACTTAGGTCGGCCTTTAAGGATAAAATTGCCTCTGTATCTGAACAAGCAATTATCATGTCGTCCACATAGAGCAGTAGGTACATGGTACATCCAGATTTTAGTATCTTGTGATATACACACCAATCATAGTTGTTTCTAGAGAATTTATGGCTTATCATGAAGTCATCAAACCGTTTGTACCATTGCCTCGGTGCTTGCTTAAGACCATAGAGTGATTTCCTTAACAAGCATACTAGTTGGGGCTCGTTTTTTACTTCAAACATGTGTGGTTGTTGCATGTATATCTTTTCTTCAAGTTCACCATGAAGGAAGGCTGTAGTCACATCTAACTGCTCAAGCTCCATGTCTTCCTTTGCTGCTAGAGACAGTACAATCCTTATTGATCTATGTTTGACCACAGGCGAAAACACTTCTTGGAAATCTATCCCTTCTACCTGTGAAAAGCCCTTGGCAACCAATCTAGCCTTGTACCTTGGTTTTTCAACTCCAGGTATTCCTTCCTTTCTCTTGAATATCCATTTACATCCAACTATCCTTTGGTTGTTTGGTTTTGGTACCAATTCCCAGGTATGGTTCTTTTCCAAAGAGTTCATTTCCATCTTCATAGCTTGGTACCAATTTTCTTTATCATCAGAACTCATAGCTTCTTTTAGGCTTGCAGGATCATCATCACCTATTTGTGATGCAACAGAGAATGCATAAGAGACAAGATCTGCATGTCCTAATCTTTTTGGTGGTTTAATGGCCCTCCTGCTTCTGTCCCTTGCCAGCTGATAGTGTTCCAGGTTATCACTATCATGCAAAGGTCCTTCTGATTCAGTATCATCAGGTGTGTCCAGTTGTGAAGTCAGTTGGAGATTGTCAGTTAGCTCCACCTCAATCCTTGTATTGTTAGGGTAGTCCAGTTTTACTAAGGATTCATCAGCATGAGTTTCATCTTTATAAGGGAAATAGTCTTCTTTGAAAGTGACATCTCGGCTGATTATAGTCCTTTGATTTCCAGGTTCTATAGACCAAAGTTTGTAGCCTTTCACTCCTTCAGGATATCCAAGAAAAATGCATTTGATTGCTCTTGATTCTAGCTTTCCTTGCTTTACATGTGCGTATGCAGCACAGCCAAAGACCCTTAGATCACTGAGGAGAGGTGGTTCTTTGGACCACTTTTCCATGGGTGTTAAAAATCCTAATGGGACAGAGGGAGACCTATTGATCAGATAACACACCGTAGTTGCTGCTTCTGCCCAGAAACTCTTCGGAACTCCTGAGTGTGTCAATATGCATCTCACCCTCTCAAGGATAGTTCTGTTCATTCTCTCAGCCAGCCCATTTTGCTGTGGGGTGTAAGGGACAGTGTAATGCCTTGATATTCCTTTGCTCTTACAGAAGTCATTGAATTCTTTTGAGCAAAACTCTAAGCCATTGTCTGTTCTGAGTTTCTTTATTCTTTTGTTGGACTGGTTTTCAACCAAAATCATCCACTGCTTGAATCTATCGAGTGCTTCATTTTTGTGTTTCAAGATATATATCCATACCCTTCGAGAGTAATCATCGATGATGGTCATGAAATATCTTCCCCCTCCATTTGATAAAACTCTTGATGGTCCCCAGAGATCAGAGTGAACATATTCCAATGGAGCAGAGGACACATGAATTCCTTTGCTGAATTTTACTCTTGTGGATTTGCCTTTTATACAGTCCTCACAAAACTCAAGTTTTCTTAGTGATCTATTTCCAAGAAGTCCCTGTTTTTGGAGTTCTTGAATTCCTTTATCACTTATATGAGCTAACCGCAGATGCCACATCATTGGGTTGTCTAAGCTTTGTTCAGCAGCACTGACTGATCCAATGTGAGTCCCTCCTTGAAGTGTGTAAAGACCATTTGATCTAACACCCTTCATTACAGCAAGTGAGCCTTTGTACACTGTCATTTTTCCATTTTGTGCCTTGAAGGTATATCCAATCTGGTCAAGACATCCGAGTGAGATTAGATTTCTCTTTAACTCAGGAACATATCTCACTTCTTCTAGTATGAGTTCAGTATCATTGTGCATGTTTAGCCTTATTGTGCCAATGCCCTGAACTTGGCATGTCTTATTGTTGCCCAGAATTACTTGTCCACCATTTATTTCTTCAAAGGACTCAAACCAACTCCTGTTTGGTGACATATGAAAAGAACATCCACTATCTAAGATCCACTCTTGATCTAATTTTTGATCTCCTACGCACAGAACTTCTGCACTTTCATAGCCATCCTGTGCAACAGATGCTTCTCCATTTTCATTTCTCTTGTCACCATGTTTAAACCGGTCTGGACAATCCTTCTTGAAATGGCCTTGTTTGTGACAAATAAAACATTTCAGTTTCTTTGACTTGGGATTGAATTTGGCCTTCTTCTTGTTGATATTTCCCTTTCTATCCAATTTTCCCTTTATGAACAAACTGTCTCCGAGATCTTTGAATTCCTTTTCTGCTAATTTTTGGGATTCTTTTGCTTTCAAGACCTTCAGAATTTCATCAAATACCATGTTCTCTTTTGCATATTTCATGGTATCCACTAATACTGAATAAGAGCTTGGAAGAGCATTTAGCAGAATGATAGACTTATCTTCTTCCTCTATTTCGATTCCAATGTTTTCCAAATCAAGAATGAGTTTGTTATATTCATCAAGATTTTCACTGATGGACTTCGAATCATTCATCTTGAAGGCAAAAAATTTACCTTTAAGATAGATCCTATCTTGCAACGATTTTGTCATGTATAGCGATTCAAGTTTTGCCCAGATCCCAGCGGCTGTTTTCTCTGAGGCTACTTCCCGTAGTACCTTATCACTCAGGTGGAGTGTGAGTGAACTGAATGCTGTCTCCATGATATCCATCTTCTGATCAGCGGTGAGATTTTCAGGTAGTGTTTTCTCACCGCTAAGTGCCTTCGCGACTTTCTGTTGAACAAGAACAGCATGCATCCTTCTTCGCCATAGAGAAAAATCCCCTGATCCATCGAACCGATCAACCTCAATCTTGGAGCTCATTTGCGTGTTCCTTTATAGCCAAGAACCTGGCTCTGATACCAGTTGTTGATATTTCTTTGTCGAGCCTTGAGTTCAGATACTAATCTTGATTTCACAACTGAATGCGTTTTGAATTAAGAACTATAAACTCAAGATCAACGATAACAAAAACGAGACGCAACACGCAAGATTTACGTGGTTCGATCAAGAAATGATCTACATCCACGGGAGGTGTTTCCACTATATTGAATCAGTGTACAAAATGAACAACTTGAAATACAATATCACCACTCAACTCCACAATTTTTCTCTTCTATGAATTCCAAAGAAAAACTCTCGTGCCTTGTGTGAATGGCTTCTTGCCTCTTGTTCAATTTTCTTCAAGATGAATGATTGATTTTTTTTTTCTTTGCACGGCTCCACCTATATATCCTTTTCTTCCTGAGAATATTCGGTGATTAAATGCAAGCCCTCAACACTCATCCTTATCCAACTACTTAAAAGTTGTTTTAACTGATTTTCAAACTGCCCATCTAAAGGTGAATTTTGGTTGCTGATATACTACATGAAGATTAGAACTCGAAGTGGGGACGCTGAGTCAAAAACCGCTTGGGTCCAATCTGGAGCAACTCTGGGCTCTCTGTATATATTATAGAATTGCAGAGAAAAATCAAACCTTAGGCTTCCCCGCCGGTGTATGCACAACTATTGGCGTTGGTGGACACTTAAGTGGAGGGGGATACGGTACACTCATGAAGAATTATGGTCATGTCGTTGATGCAAGAATAGTAGACGTTAATGGTAGAATTCTTGATATAGAATCCACGTGTGAAGATCTTTTCTGGGCAATTAGAGGTGGTGAGGAGCCAGTTTTGGTGTAATTCTTGCATGGAGAGTACAACTAGTGGATGTTCCAGAACAGAACTTTGGAGCGGAATGCGACTCAACTCAACCACAAGTGGCAGTATATTGCGCATAAATTTGAAAGGGATCTATATTCATCAGAGTCATCTTAACTAGGATGAACGCCAACAAAAACCGTAGCGGAAATTACACGATTCGGGCTATGTTTAATTCTCTTTTCTTTGGCGGAATAGATAGGTTGCTTCCAGTTATGCAAGAAAGTTTCCCTGAATTGGGTTTGGTGAGACAAGATTGCACCGAAACGAGTTCGATTCAATCCAATTCTTTTACTTTGCTGGCTTTCCTAAAGATTCACGTGAG
Source organism: Primulina huaijiensis (assembly GCF_012295235.1). Classification (NCBI taxonomy): domain Eukaryota; kingdom Viridiplantae; phylum Streptophyta; class Magnoliopsida; order Lamiales; family Gesneriaceae; genus Primulina; species Primulina huaijiensis. The sequence goes on along the minus strand of NC_133315.1, from coordinate 16,175,802 downwards.
AACCTAAACAGGACGCAACCCATACCTGAAAATGGTCTCGAAGGGATCTGGAGAATGTTTTACGAAGCTGAAGCAAATGAGGCATTCATGATCTTGAGTCCCTATGGTGAAAGAATGGATGAAATCCTCGCATCCTCGATTCCATTTCTTCACAGAGCTGGTAATTTATACAAAATCCATCATTCGGTGTCTTGGGAAGCAGCAGAAGCACAAAATTCAGAGAGTTAATAAGCTGGATCACAAGACTTTACAGTTACATGACTCATTATGTTTCGAAATTACCTCAGGTGGCATACCTCAATTACAGGGATCTTGATATTGGAGCCAACAATGATAACGGACCACAAGTTGTTCACAAGCCAGAATTTGGAGTCTCAAGTATTTCAAGAACAGCTTCGACTGGTTGGTTCGAGTGAAAACCGTCGTTGATCCTAAGAATTTCTTCAAGAACGAACAAAGCATTCATTTACTTGTCTGACAGAGGAAAGATTAGATTGTGGGAAATAAGAAATATTCATGTAACAATAAATTAAGTATCTAGAAAATAATTATTTTTATCTTTGAGCAATCTATAATTATCAGTTCCCATTCATATAGACAGACTTCTTCAATCAGTTCATCTCTCAAGTTCAATCAGTAAAAAAGAGTTGGAAAATATATATAATCTGCATATGATTATTCACTATTGAAAGTGTGTAGAAGAAAGAAAGTCATTAGGTCCCTTTGATTTTCCAACTTTGTTCTAATCTTATATTGGAGGACTACTTACATGCATCTTTAAACAAGTATATAGCTCGAACCATGGCACGCAACTGGTGTTTTTTCCTGTCAACTATCCATCGTTTACAGATTCACAAAACTCGGGAATACAAATGCTTGCTTGGCCGCACTCTGTTTCTTGAGCAGTTACGCGTCCTCTAGAGGTAGATCGCAAGCTCCATCAAACTATGGCATGGAGGGAGACGTTGATGTTGTATATGATTATTAGTCCCGAAGTTTTGTATTATATGCTCAAGATTTAGTCTTTGTCTCGAGTTCTACACTAATTGGTTAAAGAAGAAACACTCACCTTCAGCTCTGGTTTTCCACAAAGAAGCCACTTAAAAATCGTGTCTCTGGCTTCCCAAACAACATTTCAGCAAAAAATGGAGCACATACTGATCTCCATATGCTAATTGCCAATGCAAATTTTGGGTCAAATGAGTCGCGTAATTCAGAAGTCTTATATCATCTCATAACAACATAATCCATCCAAAATATTGTACTTCATATGTACGTCCACTGATACAAATCTAGCCAATCCAAAATCACATATATTGAGGTCACAACTTGCAATTGCAAACCCAAACTGTGCCATTTTGGACGGATTAAAATTGCATTCTATGGCAAATGAATTACAAGAATATTTTGGTGGATCATATTGTTAAGAGATGGTGAAATCTTCCCAATTATGTGGCTCGTTTTTCTCAAAACATGCTTCAACAATTAACATGTACGGAGAGTACTGATTGCTCAAGTGTTGATTGAGCAGGACATACACACGTACGAGAAAGTAAGTGGATAATATATGGATGAATCAGCAAAACCATGTCATATCCTCATACGCAGTCTTCATGTCTGATGCAGATTCTGACATCATGTTCTTGAAATTTATGCATGAGATAGTTTTTGTCATGGTGGAAATTAAATACATGAAGATAATCGATAAGATTTTGTTGAAACAAAGAAAACACAAACATATTGACGTCTTCAAGAAATTGGAATCGAAATCAAATAACCATGCATATTGATTGAGTCAATGATCTCTTCATATATTTAATTTCAAGAATTTCAAAGAAGAGGAGAAAATCATCTTCTCTTCAAATAGTGTCTCTGCTAGAACCAAGAAAAACCCAAGAATTTTAGAATTCGGGAAAAGAGCATTAAGAAGAACACCACTTTCAAGAAACCAAAATATCTAAATAAAATAACTTTGGCGGAAATTACACGATTCGGGATACGTTTATTTCTCTTTTCTTTGGCGGAATAGATCAGTTGACGACAAATTCTTCCCGAGTTGGTTAAGAAAACCACAAACAACTGACTACTTATTTGACGTACGAGAAACATGTAATAACCAATCTTTCTCGAAATTCATGATGTACTAGTTTTTATGATGGAAAAAAGAGTGGAATTTAACAATGCAAAGAAAGTCGATATGATTTTGTTGAAACGAATTAAAGAAAACGCAAACATGTGGACGATTTCAAGAAATGAGAATTGAAATAAAATATCTGCATGCAACAAATCTTCAAGATTCTTCCCAAATAGTTCATAGACATGTACGTAGGAAAACCAAACCAAGTATTTAATTTCAAGAACTGAGACGGACTTGGAGAGAAAAATAATATCTCACGATTTGTACCAGAAAATCTCATAAATCTTCAAGAAAAACCCAGAAATTTTAGAAATTTGGGAAAAGAGTATGAAGAAGAAACCAGATAACTCACATGCAAGGATGTCTCCAAAAAAACTTCAAGTTTCTCCCAGCATATTGGACACTTTCAAGAGAAATAATTGAAGCATGAAATCAAGAAGAGTACGAAGGGGTTTTAAGGAAAAAGAAAGAAAACTCCCAACAAATAAACGCATACACTTGTTGGTTTCTTTAAAATAATAAACCAAAAACGTAAATTAATGTAAATTGTTAAGAAATTTATATAATTTAACTATTTACTATTGGTTCCTATCCGTGTCATATTAAATTTTTTTTGTATTTGATAATTTTTATGTAAATATTATTTTATTAGGATATGAAACTTATAGATTAGTAATTAGATAAGATTTATTATGATAGTTTGAACTTTTAGATAAAATTATAGATAAGTTGGAGAAAAAATCGAAAATTTTTTTCATCAAAAATTACTAATAAACTCAAATCATCAAAGTTAGTTAACAAATATTATTAAAAAATGTAAAATATTTTGGTATCATATTGACATAAGCTAGTTTGTATGAGGTGCTCATATTTAATAATATACTAGTAAAATATGTACCCATGTTTTGTGTGTACAATTATAATCATAATTTATATAAGATTTTTTTATTTTATTAAATACTTAATTTCATTTTTACTTTAATAATAATTGATAGAAATTAGTGGGATGTCATAATATAATTTGAATTGGATAACACTGTAAATAAGTTGTTAGCAATTTTGAGAAAAAATTTTGATGTAAGGGCGATTTGGGAAACAAAAGACACCATCTTCTAGGTGACATATTCTTTATACATACTACTGCACCGACGTACGCGTTGCGTGCTTGTATAATATTTTTTATAATTCATTTGATTTATATTTAAATGAGGATTAAAATATAATTATAAGAAATAGTGAGGGACTACAATGTAATTTTGATATATAAATTAAAAAATAAAAAAAATAAAAAAATGATCTCAATAAGAATTGAACCTATAACCTAAACCCATAGAAACAATGACTCTATCCGCTGAATAACATATAACTTGCATTAAAATTTTAACATTTTATTAATATATATAATTATTAAAACAGACCATGATACCAAAATTATTTACTATAAGTGTCTCAACCTTAATAAAATAGTATATATATATATATATTTTTATTTATTTATTTATTAATATTATTTTATTATTACTATCATTATTATTTATTTTTATTTATCTATCATTTAGTATTAATATTTATTTTTATTATTTTTGAATTAATTGCTAATCATATTTAATTTATTAATCGTTGTTTTTCATTATTATTGTTATTAATTAAATGCTAATTATTATATTTTTATTTATTTATATATTGTTAAGTGTAATTATTATATTTTGTAATTTTGAAATTAAAATTTTTATTATTAATATGAGTTTATTACTGTTTTTAATGTTTATTTATAATTAAAATTATAATCTTTTATTGATTTTATAAATATTTGTTATCAAAATTTTTCAAAAATAAATATTATAAATCTACATATATGAAAGCACAAAAAAGTTTAAACGGACCTGTTTTGGTACGGTTGCTGGTCACTAAAAAGACACGTGTGTTGTGCTGAGCCCTCCAAAAAAAAAAAAAACGTATGTGTTGTCAACGGAAGGTTATTTGCCTCAGAGATGTTGTAACCGGTTCTCTCTTTACTTTCGTCTTTTTTCACTCAAGGGAAGCTTGATTGTCTCAGAATTGTTGTAATCGGTTCTTTCTTCTCCTCCGCCTTCTTTCACTCCCATCTGCTTGCGCCTCTTTTCTCCCAAATTTTCCCCCTTCTCTGTCTCGTTCGTTGTTTGCCCTCTTTCTTCTCGCCGTCTGCCTTTCGTCTTTCTTTGCCCATCGTTTTGCTTCTCCGTCTCGTACGTTGTTCGCCCCCTTTCGTCTTTCTTTGCCCATCGTTTTTCCTTTGTTTCGATCTCCTTTGCTTCGAAAATACGTTGTACTTCCTGTCTTTCTGTGCTCATCGTTTTGCCCGCGGCGCGATCTCCTTGCTTCGGAAAGCGACATTTCGGTGCATGTTTTCCTTGGCTTTGTTCGGATATTGTGTTCTGCTTGAGTTATATCACGTATCCTGCTATATTTGGCGCTTTAGAAAGTGTAACTTGCATGTGCTCAGTGTTTTGGAAATTGTTCAATGGTTTACGTTATTTTAGTGTTGTTGTTTCGGTGGTTTAGCAGTGGTTTCTCGTTTGCTCTTCGTTATGATTTTTATTGCCTGATCGATCTACCAAAGGAAAGACTTTGTTGCACCTCTGCGTGGGCAACTGATTTTTTCGTTCAGTTTTTTTTGGGCTAATTCGTTCTGTCTTCCCGATTATCTGTATTGCAGTTTTTTTTTTTATGCTTGTTTGCGCATGCTTTCTGATTTTTAGGTTTTTCGGTTCCTGTTTTGACTCTTTGCTCTGGCAACCAAGCCATCTAGCTTGGATTTGATATAAGGGATTTACAGCTTTTGTTGTGCTTGTTAAAAGCTTTCAGAGTATTTGTTAATGACCTGCAAGATTGGAGTTCGTTGTATTCAACAAAATTAACCATTTAAAACATTTTATTATTTTTTATTTTCTCTGTAGAGAAAAAATTTAACTTCCTCTGTTTTTAGATAGAAGGAAAAAATACTGTGCTTTTAGGGAAAAAAGCAAAAAACTCAGGCTCAGCTTGCTTTATGGGCTATGGTTATAAATTATTTTGTTTGCTAGCCAACTACTGACTTGTTATATTGCTTTGCTTAACTACTTTGTTATTCTTGTCATATGTAGGTTCAATTTGAGTTTGCTATATTGAAATAGTTGTGTTCTCGGTGAGAAGCTCCAACAAATAAAACCTATGGCCATTCCTTCCACTCGCACTGCGTACAAGTTTGATCTTTTATTACTGAGTTATTAGCTCATAATCCAGCGTTCTTGTTCTGTTGTTATATATGTTGTTTTTTTTATCCATGTTTATTAGTATAGAGAGCTTTTAATTATTAGCTTTTGTGTTGCCAAATCATAGGTTATAATTCATTTTCCCCCCCTCTTGTCATAGCTAGCTTTATTTTACATTTTCTTATATCAGCAGGCTAATAATATTAAACTTGATTATTTTGAATTGCTTGATATTATAAATTAGCTACGATGCCGCGGCAAAGAAAAGAAAACCCAGTAGATATTAACAGGGCTAATAACTCTCGTAAACGAAAATATGTTTGTCCTAATGACCGTAGGATAGAAAAAAAATTCGCCGGCGCAAAGAAAATCAAGCCCATGTTTTGCATAAGGTTGATGTAGAAAATAATATGACTGACGGTCATTAATGTGTATAGCAAGTGCTCCAGATGTGCTACATAATGTGTCAGATTGTAAATATTGTGATGCCAAGCGCATATATGCTGAACCACCGACATTTTGTTGTTCTTCAGGAGAAATAAATCTTTTATGTTCAGAAATGCTTTCTGATTTGGTACAACTGTATATTGGCAATGATGACGATGCAAAAGAGTTTAATACATGCGTTCGTAGTGATAATAACATGTTTGCTTTCACCTCAATGGGAGTACATTGCGACGAAACTTTTGCTAGAAGAAATGCTGGAATTTATATATTTCACGCGCAAGGTCAGCTTTATCATTTTATAGGCCAATTAATACTGCAAGTTGCAACTTCCAATTGAAGTTTCAAGTAAAAAATTAACACACAAAAAATTCAAAAAATTAAAAAAATTTAACTACTATCAGCCACTTTTTCCCTAAAAATAAAAAACAAGGAAAAAATTTAATATTACTCTGCATATTTAACTGATAATTCCATGTTCATTCTTATTACTTAGAAGCATTCAAACTGGTCAATTTCATTACTTTTCAAACAAGCTTAAATAAAACCTTTAAACATTACAACATACGTACACAACTTTAACCAAATTAAATAATATTCTTTTAAACATTTTCGAATATATATATTCCTACATTTAATATATCATTTTACACCAATTTATAATTCATATACATAAACTAAACTCCTATACTTTTTCGCATCTATTATACTATTAGTTTTGCTCCCCATATTTCGCATCTATAACTTTTCTTACACAAATAAATCAAAATTGTTTATTACTTTAAAAACTCCCAGTATATATTGTTTCTTATATTATTTTATCAAAAAACAAAACCTGTTTTAGTTTAGTTTACATCTATTTAATTGTCACCTATTAAAAAAAACCCATACAATTAAATATATACAAATATGAATACATATTTATCATTTTTAAACTATAAACAAAACTTATCATTTACTGCATACAAAATTAAATAAACACCTAACAATATTTATCATTTGTCACATAAACATTTGGGTATACACCTCAATATTTTGAGGTACCTATACCTAATATACATAGAATATGTAAACCCAACCGATATGATAGGAATGCCTATTCTCATGTTCATGGAAATAAGCATTCTCATTGGAATGACAAAACCTATCTCAAACAAAAAAATGAAATTAGATTGAGAATGTCTATCTCATTCCCACCTTACCAAAGATGCCCTAAATTTATTTTCTAGATGAATGACATAGCTTGGTTTGAATTTATGTTTTATTTTTTTATTTCTATATTTCATATTTGAATTCTTCTTTATTTATTTGTGTTCTCTTGATTTTAAATTCTTTAATTTAATGTCATAAATTTATTGATATAATAATCGTGATATATCATTTGAGACAAAAGATCTAGATTAAAATCATATAAAAATACATCATGGGTATTTATATAATTCGGAAGAAATATAACATCATCGAAGTCAGTAAAAGAACAACTGTATGCATCTATCGTTTGATATTAGGTTTTTTTTATAGGAATATCGAAATAAATATTAGATGGTAAATTATATCTTTAGTTGAAAAATGGAATATAAATAAATAAGTTTTCTTGACTATAAACAGGACGAATTGAAGAATATACAAATCAATAGAGAGGTTTGACTCGTCGTGAAAATAACTAAGAATCGTGCTATCGATGTGGGAACCCGAAAGTTGCCCTTGAGATGGAAAGACACCGAGAATTGGTCCTCACTTTCGATGTATTGATTGCTAATTGTTATTAACACGATTCTATCATTCTTTACAACCTAAGATATATTGATTCCAGCAACTGACTATTTCTGAAAGTTGTTAGAACATCGTTTTCTCGCATCCAATAAGCAATAAAGTTTAAAATTTTTTGTTTTAACGTTCACAAAGTTCTTTAGACATTGTATGATTAAAACCATTCATATGATTTATTAGAATATTTTATCTTTTGCGTATATAACACCGACTCCAACTATTCTGAATTTTAAACGGAAGTAGTCCTTGCTGTAAATTCTTACGAACAGATCTTTCTGCTTTTTCAATCATCTAATCAGGTACTCCATGATCAAAAATTGGATTCATCTTATAGATCGCACAAGAGATCTAACAACTTATTTTACATATGAGTCGATAAAATTGAAGACACAAATTAGCTCACTGAACACCTAACTAACAAAAATAACTTTCTTATAATTATTTTTGGTCTTTTCAGAGCACCACCCTGTCAAGACGGAAGCTACGGGTTCGACACTTGGTTACAATTTAGAATCCATTATTATTTTAATATTTAAATATTCATCAGCATTTAATAATTACATAACATATTAACAAACACAAAAATTTTTGTGAGACGGTTCTTACGAATCAATTTTGTGAGACAAATTTTCTATTTGGGTCACTCATAGAAAAATTATTACTTTGTGTGCAAAAAATATTACTTATTATTGTAAATATGAACATAGTTGATTCATTTAACATCCATCTAACAGATAAAAGATAGACTACTAATATCATAAATATATTTTATTTTAATGTACAAGACTAAATGTATTTTGATTTTTTTCCTCTTAAAAACTACCACTTGCGTAAATAATAATTTAATGCTTTCAATTTGGATTCTCCTTTAATTTATCGTTCTATATCTGCTAGCAGATTTCCCTGGTTAGCCTATCACCTATAAATATATATTGTATAAAGTAACGATAAATTAAAGGAAAAGAAGATGCATTCGTATTCGACTACTTCGTTTTAAATGACGATGAAACTCGAATCAATTAATTTTTTACACACATTGAGTAAACTCGTATTAACGTAATAGTTCGCAAACACGCTAGTTAAGTAAATCGCGATGAATATACAATGTACGACAAGCTCGTCCGAAAAAATATTAGTTGGAGGAAACACTTATCTACTCCAACAACTCGCGCATATTCATAGACTATATATCTTTACTATATTATAATATGTAGATCCCTTAAAGAAACTCTATTTAGTAATTTCAATGAATGTCCAAATTTGCATTTTACCATTGTTCTAAAATATTTAATAATTAAGGTGGAAAAAAGAAAAATTGTTCACTTAAAACTTCCCACGTTCTTTTTTCACTATCTCATTATCCTAACATGAAAACAAAAATTATAATTAAACTCAAATTTACAAAATAACTTTTAATTATAGATAATGTTTATAATCTACGCACATGAAACACATGTTCTCCTTGCACTAAGTATATATTAAAAATATAATGTATAGAAATCAGTTGTAATAAAAAAAACCCATAAACCTTTTTTTTTATTAAAAAACAATAATAATAAAATACACAAAAATAATATTGAAAAAGTAATTAATATTAATAATCAATAGGGTCGAATAAATAAGATGCCGACGCACAATTTAATTCGATCCTTCTTTTTTTATTTTCTGCAACCATCGATTTTGTAGGTAAGGATCGAATTAAATTGTGTTAAAACTTATTCGATATCTCACACGTGATACACATGATGTTATCCTATGTAATTAATAATTAAAATTATTAATTATGAAGGTTTGAATAGTTAAATCATATAATTAAAAAAACAAATTAAATTTACAAATTCTAGAAAAATCTAAAACCAAAGTGAAAATTTAATGAAACATCATAATTGATAAGTACTTGAATGCATTTTATATTTTCAAATATACTCATATTAAAATTTGAATTTTAATAAGAATTTGAAAAGACTTAAAATTAATTTTAATCTGATAGATAAATACATTAATACTTATAAATATTTTCTTTCATAAGATATTATTTTTAGCTTAAAATTACTAATTTTAACACACAACTCCGTTTTATATATACTGACAAATATTTTTTTATAACATATTATTTTTTATGAAAATTTACTAATTTTAATAGACAACTCTGTCATATAGGCATTACATAAGAAATTTGAAATTGCTTTGATTGGGTGCCCAGGGCACCTGCCATCGAAGTAATTGATATAGTTGCTTTGGGTACCACAATTTTTGCAATTATTTAGTACGAGAATTATAAAATAAATATATATATTAATTGTCCACGGCTTCATTCATTCAATGTAAATAAATAAATATATATATATGATTGGCTATCAGTTGTACTCAATTTATGTCAGTTGATGGTAAATAATAAACACCAAAAACTTTTATGATCCGTTTTACAAAATTAGTATAAACAACAAACTTTTGATGTGTCTCACCGATTAATTTAATGAGACGAAATTTTGATCCAACCAAACTCATTAAAAATTAAAATATTATTTTTCATGATAAGTGTGAATCAGGTTGACATCTCACGAAAAGACAACACAATAATATATTAGTTGGAACAATTTTCAAACCAAAGTTATTTATCTCAATCATAGGTAAAATTGAGAGTAGGAATTAATATAGCAATTCAGGTAAATTGACCATCTACGAAAAACCAAGATTTTACAAAATAAAAACAAAAACAAAAAGCGATTTTCGGTTCAGTCGGTTTTCGGTTTAAAATGAAATTTAAAGACCCTAGCAAATCTCTATGAAATATAAATTTTATAGCTTTTCAGTATTTTATGAGATTTTTGTATGAACTTGGATAGCTTTTTGAAGTATCTTCAACATAAATTAGTATAGATTACATTCACTTGGGATTGTTGCATTTGCTCGTACCTCAATGTTTTGTCAATTTTTTTTATTTATTTAAAATCCAATTATATTTAAATATTATGTTAAATCCACACAGATTATGCGATCCGAATCCATTGATCGGTGATCGTGAGGAATAAGAAATAAGCAAAATAGAGAGAAGCTACTCTAAGAACGAGAGGAGAAAATATTCTGTCAAAAACTTATTGTATAGTTTCTACAGCATGACTTATTTATGGGTGTACAAGAATTTGTCAACTCAGTAGCCAATCATACACTAACACGTTATACACAATGGTGTCAACTCAGTAGCCAATCAAACACTAACACATTATATGCAGTGGTGTGTAACATTCCCCCTCAAGCTTGGAGTATGTTGAGTAATCCAAGCTTGGACATCAGAAAACGGTGCTGATCAGAACCCAATGCTTTGGTAAAAATATCTGCTGGTTGACAATGTGTAGAAACATGAGATGTAGCAATCACTTGTTCTCGAATTTTTTCACGGATGAAGTGGCAATCAATCTCGATGTGCTTCGTACGTTCATGGTACAATGGATTAGCTGCTATGTGAAGAGCCGCTTGATTGTCACAATGAAGCATTGTAGGACTGTTAAAAAGGAGACCCATGTCAGTGAGGAGGCCACGCAACCAGACAATTTCACATGCAGTGGAGGCCATTGATCTATATTCCGCTTCCGCCGAAGAACGAGAAACTGTGCTTTGTTTCTTGGACTTCCATGAGATTGGCGATGGACCAAGTGTAATAAGATAGCCAGAGACAGACTTGCGACTCATAGGACAAGATGCCCAGTCCGAATCACAATAAGCATACAAGCTGAAGTCACAAGATGCTGATAAGAAAATGCCCATGCCAGGAGACCCTTTTAGATAACCAATTATCCTTTCAGCTGCACGCATGTGAGACAATTTTGGGGCCTGCATAAATTGGCTAAGATGCTGGACAGCAAAGCAAATGTCAGGGCGGGTAATTGTGAGATAAATGAGGCGCCCAATGAGCCGTTGAAAGGCAGTAGGATCAGGGAGAAGAGGGTCAGTGGCAGAGGTAGTGTGCGTTGTAGCTAAACTGGCATCAAACCCGGAAGAAGTTAATTTGAGGTGTTGTTCCATTGGAGTGGAAAATGGCTTACAACCAGCCATGCCAATATCAGAAATCAACTCCAGAGTATATTTGCGTTGGTTCAAACAAATGCCTTTTGAAGATCGAGCAACTTCGAGCCCCAAAAAATACTTGAGAGGGCCAAGATCTTTGATATCAAACTTGGAATGGAGATAAGCCTTCAATCCCACAATAGACTCATAATCATCACCCGAAATAACAATATCATCCACATAAACCAAAAGAAGAGTAATAGAGTCACCTCGGCGCTTGATAAACAAGGAATGATCATGGACAGATTGTGTAAACCCATATTGAATCATCACGGAACAGAACTTCGAATTCCATTGCCTAGAAGCTTGTTTTAATCCATATAAGGATTTCAATAGCTTGCAAGCAAAATTCTTTTTTGGTCGTTCAAAACCTTGAGGGATTGTCATATATATTTCCTCGGTGAGATCACCTTGTAAAAAAGCGTTAGTGACATCCATTTGATATAAAGGCCAACTTTTGGCAGCAGCAATTGACAAGAGGCATCGGACCGTGACAATTTTAGCAACAGGAGAAAAGGTATCGAGATAGTCTATCCCATATTGTTGAGTATAACCCTTAGCAACAAGACGTGCTTTGAACTTGTTAACACTACCATCAGCATTATACTTGATCTTATAAACCCAACGACAACCAATAGGCTTCTTATCCGGAGGTAGTGGTACAATTGCCCAAGTTTTGTTAGCCTCAAGGGCTTCAATCTCAGCAGCCATAGCCTTTTGCCATCGTGGATCAGAAGAAGCTTCTTTAAAAGAAGATGGTTCAGACAAGTGAGATATGGAGGCAAGATACGACTGATGAGGTAAAGAAATACCAGTATAGCCAAGATATTTGGATAAATCATACGGTTTGTTGGAGGAGGATGAGGTGGATATAGCGGAGCAAAGAAAATCTTTGGTCCAAATGGGTGGCTTGGACTGTCTGGATGATCTCCTAGATTCTGGAATAGTAGAACAGAGAGATGGTGGGCTAGGTGATGAGATGTGTACTGGTGGAATTGGAGCACCATCATCAGAGTTCATGGGTGTATGAGATGGAAACAAGGCAGAAGGTTTAGATATGGTTGCAAAAGGAAAAACATTTTCATGAAACACCACATCTCGTGACACAATGAATCGGTTGGTCAAAGGATCAAGAAGCTTAAAACCCTTTTGATGAGTGGATAACCAATGAAAATATATGGTTTTGCACGAACATCAAATTTATGAGTTGGACGAAGATTTGTGGCAAAACAAAGACAACCAAATACTTTGATGTGATCAAAGGAAGGTACTTTGTTGAATAGAGCTTCGAAAGGAGTCTTATTTTCAAGGAGTGGAGTGGGAGTGCGATTGATTAAGTATGCCGCATGTAAGATGCATTCTCCCCAATAGATATCGGGTATGGATCCTTGGAGTTTGAGAGCACGAGCCACATTGAGAATATGACGATGTTTGCGCTCAACTAGCCCATTTTGTTGTGGTGTGTAGGGACATGAACTCTGATGAATGACACCAAGAGTACTAAAGAATTCATTACATTCGGTGTTAAAAAATTCCGAACCATTGTCCGAACGAATGTGCTGAATTTTTGTATGGAAATGGGTTGACACAAAGGCAAAGAATTGTTTCAAGATGCGAAGGGTATCTGATTTAAATTGCATCAGAAATACCCATACGCATCGCGAGAAATCATCAACCAAAGTGAGGAAATATTGAGCACCTTCATGAGTTGCAATACGATGAGGACCCCATATGTCCATGTGAACAAGATGAAAACTATGAGGAGATTTATGTCTTTGGACAGAAGGAAATACAGATCTGGTTTGCTTGGCCATTGGACAGATTGTACATTGTTGTATAAGTTGACTTTCGGTAACAAAAGGTAAATATCGCAATCGGGCAACAGACATGTGACCAAATCTTTTATGCCAAAGATCTATATTATTATTGAGAGACGAAGAAACATTACAAGATGGTGTCTGTTTGGGTAAAGAAGTGAAAGAATTACAAGGAAAAACAGGTAACCGTGTCTTGTGCACATCAAGTGAGGACGGGTTGGCAAGATAGTACAATCCGTCTTTCAGCTTACCAATCCCCATTATCTTCCCAGTCAAGAGTTCCTGAAATAAACAGAATGTTGGATAGAACACCACACAACATTGGTTATCTTTGGTGAATTGGGATATTGACAGAAGGTTGAATTTGAAATCAGGAACATGAAGGACATTTGGTAATGTACAAGAGGGTGACAATGGAATTGTTCCGGTGGAAAAAATGGGGGTGGAATTACCATTAGGTAGGCGGACTGATCCAGTAGATGAAGGACATGGTTGAGGATTTTGAAGTCCAGTAGAGGTACCTGAAATGTGAGCATTTGCACCACTATCCAATATCCAATCATGAGCAGCAGAAATGGACATCAAACTGGTAACCGTACCTGCCAAATTTGCTGAATGTTCCTGATTGACAGTAGAGTTTTCAAGCAAACGAAGGATTTGAGCATATTGTGCAGGTGTGAAGGTGACTCCCAAAACATGACTTGCATCAGTAGTCGCAACTGAGGAATCACTGATTGTGTTGTGTGCAGATACTCGTTGAGCCTTAGAAACTCCCTTAGTGCCTTTGGTTTGAGGAAACCTTTTGTGCAACTTATGCCCCGGTGGGTAACCTATCAATCGGAAGCAATTTTCCTTCATATGCCCCGGAATTAAACAGTGATCACACTTAATGATGTCTGAGGGCTTGGAGGAGTAAAAAGCTGTTGTAGGAGCATCAGATATGGGTTGAAAAGTCATCACATGTCTATGTGATTCTTCTTGACTAATAAGAGAATACGCTTGACTCACAGAGGGAAGTGGATTCATGAGGAGAATCTGACTTCGAATTGTACCATAACTATCATTGAGCCCCATAAGAAATTGTATTAACCGCTGTTGTTGCTCGTATTCAACATAAGATCTTGAGGTAGGACATTCACAGGAAGGAGAAGTCACCAACGAGGCTAGCTCATCCCACAGCTGCTTAAGCTTCGAGAAATAGACGGAAATAGTGCCCGATCCTTGTGACAGTCGAACAATATCACGGTGAATAGCATAGATGCGTGAACCACAGATCTTGTCGAAGCGCTCCTTCAAATCTGCCCAAACACTGGAAGCTTCTTTTGCATATACAAGACCACAGAAGATTTCCTTGGATACAGACGAGAAAATCCATGATAAAACAACTGCATTGCAACGCTCCCATTGATATAGAGATGGAGAATTGGCAGCTGGCTTTCGGCAAGTACCATCCACAAATCCGAGCTTGTTCTTAGCGTGCAGCGCAATCTTCATTGCCCTGCTCCAAATACCATAATTTTCAGATCCAATTAGTGGATCAACAACAAGAGAAATACCTGGTGCATCAGATGGATGCAAATACAAAGGATCATTGAAACTGAAATTTGAGATCTGAGCAGCCATACTCCCACGAACAGAGATCGAAATGATTTACGCAAAAATGTGCAGATTGATCAATTGAAAAAAAATGCTCTGATACCATGTTAAATCCACACAGATTATGCGATCCGAATCCATTGATCGGTGATCGTGAGGAATAAGAAATAAGCAAAATAGAGAGAAGCTACTCTAAGAACGAGAGGAGAAAATATTCTGTCAAAAACTTATTGTATAGTTTCTACAGCATGACTTATTTATGGGTGTACAAGAATTTGTCAACTCAGTAGCCAATCATACACTAACACGTTATACACAATGGTGTCAACTCAGTAGCCAATCAAACACTAACACATTATATGCAGTGGTGTGTAACATATTTTATACACACACACACACACACACACATTTAATATTGTGAAAAATAATAAATAAATAAAAAATTTAAAATTAGAAACACTTTGTATTTACATTACATTTGATGCCCTTTCAGTTGCATTTATTTTACAATTTCAAGGGGTTAAATATAAGATAAATTCAAATCCGATGGGGTGTATGTAATGTTAGTAAATACTGGATTTTTTTTTTTCGATTTTCATAAGCTTTAAGGAAGATATATATAATATTTAAATATAGCTGATTCTTTTAATATGAAAAATTTCGGGAGGGGTAATACTCTATAGCTTGGATCATCCTCGCATTATCTACGAAATGTTTGAAGCAAGTAGATTACATTTCGTTGATGTATCAATAAAATCAATATATTTCGTAAGGTTGAAGAATATTAACCTAGACATATGGTGATCGACGAGAGTGTATGGGACAATGAGGATGGTGTACATGTCACGTCCCGAGATCAAGGTTAGTTGACATCGGCATTGTTTTACAACCACACAATTGAAAGCAACAAGCCTAATAGTACAATATAAACAAAAAACCAGTTTATAACTCATAATCAACCGTAAAATTTTCTTTATAACGAAAATTCTCGAAAGCAATAAAAACTATGTGGAAGCGTTTACAATAGGAATAGAAATAAATGCTAAAACGAACATGGATCTAAATTAAATTCGTCCATAATCGGCCCCAAAACTGGTCATGTTCTTCTTCCTCTATCTGCTCTTTAGGCTTATCTGGGAGGGAGAGTAAGGGATGAGTGATATGATCGTCACTCAGCAAATGGGGGGTCGTTCGAGCACATACATAACAAATATACATGAATTTTGAAAAAAAACATGTGATGCATAACATGATTCATATCATCAACATAAGCATATCTTAGACTAGGCAGTGAGATTCCTCTATTTTTCCTAGTTTACCGGTATCAGTCCTTAATTTTTACTAATCTAAGAGAGCGAGGTCGTATAACGCTCACAATTTCACTGTGTAAGGGTCATAAACGTATCTCATATTGAGATTCGCACCCATATCCAATTGAATCCTCATAATGCCAACACATAAACATATGATAATTGTATTAAGAAGGGGATAGAAAAAAAATTGCACTCGACCGAATTTCGAAAAAAACGAAAATGCATAACCGAAAATCATACTTAAAAAAAACCCACTTACCTCATATCTGGATGAATAAAACGTGAAGGGGTTCCATGCACTGGGATTTTCTAATCCTTTCCTAAATCTGGATTGCAGCAGCGCTTCGACACTCGGCAGAACTTGGGAGAGCAAAAATCTTGAAAATTCTTAGAGAGACTAGGGAGAAATTTCGAAATTTGAAGTGAATTTTCAGGTGTGATTTTCGATGAATTCAATTTTTCCTTGAAGCTTTGAGATTCACTTTCCATCATGAAAGTTATTAAATTCTGACCAAAAGATTTATTTGTCCTAGCTCTCTTACTATATCTAGATTCAACCTTATGGTTAACCTCTTGTTCTTTTCCAATTGTCTCATTTGATCTTTTGGATTAATTTAGTTCTTCCTTAGATTTACATTGAAACACGTGTTCAAAGAACGAAGCGTTTCTTGATTTCATTATTGTATTCTTGTGAATATCATGTATTTGGGATTCATGTACAAGAAAACGATAAGCGTTATTATTTTGTGCATATCCAATGAAAATGCAATCAAAAATTTTTAGTCTATCTTTTCTTTCTTCGGAGTGAGAACTGCTACCTTGACAAGACACCTCCACACATGCAAGTATTGGTGGGAATGAGTTCTTCCTTTCCATAATTCAGATGGAATTTTATATTGCTTCTTTTGGGGCAACTTATTTAAAAAGTAATTTTTTTTATTAGAAAAGCTTCCCCCACATGTTATGTGGTAAACCAGAACTTAATAACAATGCATTAATCATTTCTTTTAAGGTGAGATTCTTTCTATTTGCAATGCCATTTTGCTGAGGAGAATAATGTGTGGTTCTTTCGTGTTCGATACTATGTTGAGCACAAAACTTAGCAAATGGTGATTCATATTTACCTCCACGATCACTCTTAGCACATTAATTTTCTTGTTAAGTTGGTTTTCAATTTCACTTTTACAGTGAACAAAATTTTCAATTGCTTTATATTTACTTTTAAGAAGATACACATAACAAAATTTATGCTATTGTCAACAAAAGTAATGAATTATTTATTTTCACCACGTGTTTGCACTCCTTTTAAATAACATGTACAACTGTGAATTAGATCAAGATGTTCAATATTTCTTTCAATAGTTCGAATATATGATCCTGTTAGTTTTGCCTCTACACAAATCACAAGTTTCATATTTGTGTTGTTTATCAATTTGGAATGTAGAAATGCTTTTGATGTTAATTAGCCTACTAATTATATCATAATTAACGTGTCCAAGTCTACCATGCCACAAACAAGAATAATCAAACAAGTAAGCAAAAGTATTAATTTTATTAATCACATGCTTAATAGCTTTTACATTGAGTTTGAACAGACCATTACTTCCATAGCATTTACCAACAAACATTCCATTTTTAGACAAAACAACCTCACTTGACTCAAAGACAATGCGAGAACCATACTTGTTAAGAAGCGACCCAACACCAAGTTCTTACAGATGTCTGACACATACAACACATTGTTCAGAGTCAACTCTTTTTCAGATGTCATCTTTAGAACAACTTTTCCTTGACCTTTGATTTCAGAAATAACAGAATTTCTCATGAATATATTTTCTTCATTATCATATTTCTTAATATTTGCAAACATCTCATTGTCAGAGTAAACTTGACGAGTGTCATCAGTGTCGACCCACAACTCCTTTCGGTTTGAACCCACTAGATGTTCTCTACCACATTCACATCTCGGTTTTTCTTCGGCTTCTTACACCCAGAGGTCTTGTGACCCATGCCATCACAATTATAATATTTTCCAAAGAACTTCTTCTTTGAAATATCTCCTTGGGGTCCTAGGTTCATCTTTTTGTTGGAAGGAGAAAACTTTATCTTTTTCGAGCTTTGGTCATGCTCGACAATATTAGCCTTGGCAGCAACTGGAGAAAACAATCTGTAAGAGCTAGAGGAGCGAGGGCTGCCTCCTCTGCCTCCGAGTGGAACGAATTCCTTCGCCTTTAGGGCATTTTTGAAATCAAGTAAGAAATGGTTCTTAGCCAACGGTGACCGGCTCAATGAGCACCTTTGGGCACCGGCGAGACCAGGGAAGGCAACCCGATTGTGCGGTCCGGGGGGGACCACCACGGCTCCTCTTTCGGAACTCTTGTTGTTTTCCTCAATGTGAATTCAAACAATAAGCTCTTCAACATTCATCTCCTTTGCTTGCGTTTCAAATAGTTTTTGAAATTCTCCCAAGCTGGTGGTAGCTTCTCAACAATAGCATTCACTTAGAAAGATTCGCTCAAAATCATTCCCTCAGCATGAATCTCGTGAATAATAACTTGAAGTTGGCTGGTAACCATCGTAGAATCCACCATTTTAAAATCCAAAAAGATGTCTACAAGAAACTTCTTGGCCCCGACATCATTGGACAATTCAAGCCTTTTTCAGTGCGAATCAAGTCCTTGATTTGCACCCACTGCACAAGTGCGCGAGAGAGAGCTTCTTGACTAATCATTTTTACACATTCACAAATTGTAACTCAATATAAGCTCACACATACTACTATTATTTTACTATGTGAGATACTCTTCTTCCACATATCAAAACCATAAGTTGCTTATCCAATTTCCATTCAAAATTGAAAAAGCTCAATAATCCTCCAAAGTCCGACAAATTTGAGGATTTCAAAACGTTGTGATGACAACGTTTGAGGCGTATACGGTTAGCTTTTTTGGAGGATTTTATTTTAGCAGCATGTTGCTGCATTTATTTTGGGAAGATTCGAGTTTTTAAATTAGAATTTTCAGCCATAAAAAAACAGTTTTTGCATATTTTTAAGAAAATTTTAGAATTTTTAAAATTAACACAAATATAATATTTAAAAATCTGTTGTAATTAAAAAAAACCATAACCTAATTTTTAAACAAAAATAAATATTACTAAAAAACACAAAAAATGTATAATAAATTTTAATTAATCTGTACTATATTTTAAAATTTAGGCATAATAAATCTTGATGTCATGACATAATTTTTAACATACCTCAAATACTCATATTTACTTTAATTAATTTTGTATATTAAAATTTTATTTTTTCCCCTAGTTTAGTGTATTTTAAAGTTTTTAAATTTAATTAATTGTTTAAAAAAACTTACTAAAAAACATAAACATTTAAATTTAAATTTCTAATTTTTATAATAAAAAACCTATAAAAATAAATAAATAAATAAATAAAATTTATTGTACATGCACACGATGAATTAATATTAACAACCTAATAGGCAGGGGCGGAGCCACCCTTGGGCTAGGGTGGGCTCCAGCCCCACCTAAAATTTCCCTAAAATTTTATTATATAATTTTTTTGACTTTCTGTATTTTTTTTCTTTATTTTTGTGTTTTGTTAAGTTTATTTTATTTATGCAAATTTGAAGAATTTTTGTTAACTATAAGTAATTTTTTAAAATGATCTTTTGTAAACACATATAATCTCTTTTGACTTTCGCTCGTATTTTACTCAACATGTTGAAAAACTTAATGTAAGTTGATTTTTAAAATTATCTTTAAGTTCCAAATATATTTTTAGGCTATATTTACAATAACACACAAATATATTAAATTTAGCTAATATGATAATACAATTATGCAGTAACTACATATTTTATTATATCTTTATATAATTTCTATTAATACTAAAAATTTTATAGAATTNTGTTGGAAATTTTAATAAAAATTTAAAGGTTGAATAAAAAATTGTGTCTCATGAATGTGGGAGTGTCTTTTGGCTCTCCACATTCTTGAGTTAATTGAAGAGTTTTGACTCTTCATATTCTTGAGTTAATGGGAAGATTAATTGAGTTAATTAATCTTCCATGACTCTTGGTGTGCATTTTGGGGCTTATATATAGTGGGTTCATTTCCTCATTTCAAGTACATGAAATTTTCTCTCTTTCAAGCTCTCTCTTGCATTACATATTGTTATCTTTCCATTTGACCTCTCGTAAAATCTCGGTGATAAAGTAAAGGTACGTTTTCAGTTCGCCGTAGTAGTGTCTCGTGCTAAGTCACTGCTGGTTGTTCCGTTGTATCCTGGGAAACAGACGTCCAAGACGATCCTCGAAGCACATACAGGAGGGGACGAATCTGTTTTAAGGAAACTGTACATGCTACAGGCCTCGGTTTGGTTTTACTTTCTTTTACACGATAGTCATACTGTAAACATTACATTTGTTTCGGTTATTACTTTATCTCTACAAGTTTGTTTCTACGCTACTGGTTTTAGCAATTTTTCTAACATTTATCTTATTAAATATAGTGTGAGACGAAGTCAACCCCAGGTAATTTTAAATCCTGACTCCGCCCCTGTTAATAGGTTCATATATCATCGTACATAATAGGTGGGAGAGTGGTCCCAATTGAGTCCGATTCCATTTACAAAAAGAACGCACGATTAATTCTATCCATACTACAAAAAGTAATGGTTGCAAAAAATAACAAAATGGGTTCTTGAAAATAAATCATGTTTCGACAGCTACCCTTGTGTTATTGGCAAAAATGAATGTAAGACGGTCTCACAGATCGTATTTTGTGATACAAATATCTTATTTGGGTCATTCATGAAAAAATATTACTTTTTATGCTAAGAGTATCTCTTATTTGAGTCATCTATGAAAAAATATTACTTTTTATTATGAATATCGGTAGGATTGACCCGTCTCACATATAAAAATTCGTGATACAGTCTCACAAGAGACCTACTATATTACTTTTACGCCATGTAAACAATTTTTATAATTGTGCAAAATATATATTTAAATTGACTCGTGAGACACTTTTATAAAACCACCGATGAATGTTGTAATATTTTTGCAGCGTCCGTCATTAACAGTGGAGTTTTTTGCCCTTAATTTTGCAAAACTATGTCATCTACGTTAATTTTAAAAAAAAAACAAATTAAATATTTTTTTTAAAAAAACCCATATAAAAGTGGATGTGTATTTAAAAAAAAAAAAAAAAAAAAAGTGGATGTGTAAGTAGTGGTTTTTATATTATATTCCCATGATAATAATCATCAAAGCCGCTTTATTTTCCACTGAAGTCAATTTTGGAGGACTGAATGATGCAATCAGTCCACCAAATATCTTACATAGTTGTACATTATTTTTTTAAAAAAAATTTTACATGAAAAAATATATTATTCTTTATTTATTTTTTTAAAAAGACAAGAAAAATATATTCAAATTATCAAGTTTGAGATTGGCAGATTCTAAGCCTGGATAAATTACCTATTTAATCCACTTTTTTTTTTCAAGCAGTATATCAAATTTGAATAAGTCTTTTGTGAGACGGTCTCACGAATTTTTATATGTGAGACGGGTCAACCATATCGATTCATAATAAAAAGTAATACTCTTATCATAAAAAGTAATTTCATGGATGAACCAAATAAGATATTCGACCCATGAAATTGATCCGTGAGACCGTTTCATAAGAGTTTTTGTGATCAAATTTATGGTTTCGAATATTAGATAATGTGATTTCCTCGTATTTTAATTGAAATTCACTAAATATGGTGGAGATTTTTTTTTTTGGAACAAATAAAGACAGAAATACGATAAAGAAACACTTCGAATATATCATCGAAATAGACAAATCCACCACTTATTTTGACTATTGAGTATTGATATAGCTTTTCTATCGATAAACTGGCCACAACTTTCTTTTTTCCATTATGCCTAACCGCCGGGGTTTTGTTTTTATTAAGTATTTCCAAAAATTCTTGAAAAATTAAATTTTAGGAGATAAAGGAAAAAAGATCATATTTTATTTTTAATATCAATTGTAGGTCATATGTGAGATAATCACACATATTTATATTTGTGAGTCAGATCGATCCGATTCATATTTAGAGTACAAAACAATACTTTTGACATAAAAATAATGAGTAGGTCTTTTGTGAGACGGTATCACGAATCTTTATCTGTGAGACGGGTCAACCCTACCGATATTCACAATAAAAAATAATACCCTTAGCATAAAAAAATAATATTTTTTCATGGATAACCCAAATAAAAGATCCGTATCACAAAATACGATCCGTGAGACCGTCTCACACAAGATTTTGCAAAAAATAATATATTTTTATGGGTTAAATCGAATAAGATATATGTTTCATTAAATTGACTCATGAAACAATTTTATATGAATTTTTGTAAATGTGATAGTTGGTAAATCTTATTAACCAACTTATGCCGGTGATATTGGGAGTGAGATATTACAAATTTTATATCTAATTCAAACATAATTAAATAATAAATCCCTAATAAAACGTAAAAGTTTAAAAAAATAATAGTACTGGTAATATTGGTTAAGTATTTTGCGAATATATAAATTTAAAAAAAGGTAATAATATTTGTTTCTATTTAAATAAAAGGAAACCAGCCAACCAGTAGCAAATCATCTTTCTCCAACACATTCCAAGGAAATCAAGAAACATTCACTTCTTCAGCGCGGAAAAAAGATGAAGTTTGGCCAGGAATTAGCTTCCCAAATGGTGCAAGAATGGCAGGAAGCATACATAGACTACAAACATCTCAAGAAACTGCTGAAAGACATACTAAAATCCCGACAGAAAGACGCGCCAACATCCTCGGCAAGGCAAGGTGGTTTGTTCAAGAGGACATTAACGTTGTACAGATCTTTTAGCGGGTTAACGGGTCGCGAGAACTGCGTGATAAAGACTGAAGATGAAGTGATATTTGTGAACCAGGTGCAGCCAGGAACATCGGAGAATGATGGTTTTTTTTATCAGACGATTTTCTTGAAGTCCTCAGAAGATGGCGGTGAAAAAGAGAGCCATTTCTTTAAGAATCTTGATGAAGAATTCAATAAGGTGTTGAGATTTTACAAGGAAAAAGTTAAGGAAGTGACACTGAGGGCCGAGGAGTTGAGTAAACAGATGGATACACTTGTTGCTTTAAGGATTAAAGTGCAGAAACCTTTGATGGAACCAAGTGGGAAGCATCAAGAAGTTGAGTCGTCAGATCTGGTACATGAAGGTAAAGACAATGTGGAAATTTATTTGTCATTTTTCGTGTTTTTTAAGGTGGGAAACTAAATGTGATTGTGTGAGTAAAAATGGGTCCAGAATGGAAATGGTACTTTAGTATTTTTGTGTCTGTGTGTGATCTGGTAGGATAGAGCAAGTTTTCGAACATTTGCTTTCTTGAGGAAATAGCGCTCCAGAAAACAAATGGCTGAATATGTTGGAAGTTGTTGGTCATTTTTCGTGTTTTTTAGGAAGGAAATTATAAATGGTTGTGTGAGAAAAAATGGATTCAGAATAAAAATGATGCTTTGGTAGTGTTGGGAGTTTTGTAAGAGCTTATTTCTGCAAGAGCTTATTATAATTGCTTCCACTTCTTAGTATGATTTCCAAACATTTAATTGGATAGAAGTTTAAAAGCAAGTTAAATAAGTTGTTGCAAACACTATTTAGTTTTAGTATAAGATAGATTGAATTTGGGATCGAAGAAGCTTTCTAAGCATTGGTCGAAGTTTTTATTCCACCAATCGAATTCAAAAACTTCGAGCCCGAATTCATTTTTTTAAAAATTTTCTTGTTCTTTCAAAACCGGATTTCTTGTTTTTCCCATATCCTATTTGATTCTTACTTATTTTGAATTATAAACCTTAAAATGCATCCTTGTGCTCATCGGTTCAAGGTTTACAATATGTTTTTTGGACGATGCGGTATGAGGGTCGTATCACCCTCTGTTATTAGTCTTTTATGTTTAGTACAAGTCTGCACTGAGCGTTTCAGGACACTTCATAGGGAATTGGATTGAATGAAATAATAAAATTTTAGTAAAATGTTAATCCCGTGTCTTTCACTATTGAAGATGCACCAATGGATGTAATCCAAGAAGCTGGGACGAGCCTGGTAGGGGCTTCTGAAGATCGAACCAATGTTGGATCTTTATCATCTCTGGCTCATGTAAAGATCAATATTGAACCAGACTGTCCTGTTACGACAGTAAGAAGTGTTATCAAGAATGCAACAAAATCAGACCTTACATTCAGCATGGAAGAGGTGAGACGAGCGAAAGACAAATTGCGACGGGCCTTCATCGAATTCCATCAACAGCTTGAACTCCTAAAAAGATACCGGTTATGCATCTTGCCTGAAAAATTTATTGGATAACTTGATATAGGCAGTTGTTGAATTAACTTGTTTTATTAAAATGCTGGCAGCTTCTCAAATATATTGGCGTTATCCAAGATTATGAAGAAATATGACAAGGTGTGGTGATTCAAAATCAATCAGGAAAATGTTTTCTATCATTGCATTTAACTCACTTGAGGTCTCAATTCGAGTTATTTTCCTGCAGATCACTTCTAGAAATGCATCAAAATCCTATTTACAGATGGTTGGTGCCTCATATCTTGGCAGCTCTGATGAGGTTTGTGTCCGAGACGTGCTTTATAGTCAAGAAACCACAACTTTGGCCTTATTGTCCCATATGTACCGCAGGTTAACAAACTCGTTGATAGAGTAGAGGCCACGTTCATTAAGCACTTTTCAAATGAAAATAGGAGAAAAGGGATGAAACTTTTAAAGCCTACGAATAAAATAGAGAGGCACAGAACAACTTTTTTTCTCGGTAAGCTTACGTGGATGGAGGAGGCTATACATTCTGAAGAAAGAAAAGAGAATGAACAAGAAAACGTCATCATTCTCTCTGATAGTATATTGAAGTTTTTTGAAAATTAAGGCGAATTTATTGTGAACTTGTTTTCACCTTCTAGGTATGTTAACTGGCTGCTCACTGGCCCTTGTTGCAAACATTATTGTCTCCATAAAGGCGAGGGGGCTTGTAAGACACGAGGGAAGGGATCAGTATATGAACAATATATTTCCTCTTTACAGGTGATTTGTACATAAAATGACTCTCTGAATTCGCAAAGATGCTCTTTTGATCTCCTAGATAATGGAATTGATAAATGATAAATCAAGACTATGAAATACTAAATCGATGACTTCATCCATGTAGCTTGTTCGGATTCATTCTCCTACACATGTTCATGTATGGGATAAACACGTACCTCTGGCGGCAATTCCGGGTGAACTACCCATTCATTTTTGGATTTAAATCTGGTACAGAATTGGGATTCAGAAAAATCTTCCTCCTTGCTTCCGCACTTTCAGTACTCACTTTGGTGGCTGTACTTTCAAATCTGGACATGGAAATGGATCCAAGAACGCAACATTTTCAAACATTAACCGAACTGGTTCCAGCAGGCCTAGTCGTGGTGAGTTAATAGCTACTCTTTCTCCCTTCATAATGTATTAACATATTACTGTAGCCTCTCATAAATATCCAGACAAGATTCTTATAAAAGAATCATCTTTTTAATAAATATTGATCCTATGATACTAACAACCAGGTCTTGCTTCTTATAACCTTGTGTCCTTTCAACATTATATATCGCTCAAGTCGCTTCTTTCTCATTTGGTGCGCATGGCGATGTGTATTCGCTCCCTTTTATAAGGTACACAGGTTCTTGAATTGAACAGATTATAAACAGAAAAATTTTACCTCGTAAGTCATCATTTTTCTTCTGGCTTCCTTTGTAGGTCATGTTCGCTGATTTTTTCTTGGCCGACCAGCTAACAAGCCAGGTCAGTATTTCATCCCCAGTACAACAGAATGACTTTATCACCGACAAATTCTCAGTCGAATAGCATGCTGTTAATTTGGACTGTGTTATGTGAATTATTTAGGCAGTAATATTATTTCGTGCATTTCAGGTTCAGGCTATCAGAAGTTTGCAGTTTTATGTCTGCTACTATGGATGGGGTGACTACAAAAGGAGATCAAATCAGTGCTCTGAAAGCAAATTATATGGAATTTTTTACATTGTTGTAGCAATTATTCCATTTTGGTCACGAGTTCTACAGGTAAGGCAATGCTTCTATTGGCACAGTCTTGTCTTTCCCAAAACATTATTACAACTTTTGTTTGCAAAATTGAAATCAGTGCCTACGCCGCTTGTTTGAGGAAAAGGATCTCATTCAAGGACTTAACAGCCTGAAATATTTCTCAACAGTAGTGGCACTTGTCTTTAGGACAATATATGATTTAAGGAGAGGAACGTTTTGGAAAATCATGGCTGCGTCAAGTTCTGGAGTCACAACGATTTTTAGTACGTATTGGGACATTGTCATGGACTGGGGACTTTTACAAAAGAATTCAAGAAATCCATGGCTGAGAGACAAGCTTTTGGTACCAAACAAGGCTGTCTACTTTGTGGCCATAGTGAGTGTTTTCAATGGTTTCTTTTGTGCCAGCAGAATCTGCAATATTTATGATTTTTCATGAAATATGTTTACCAGAGACACCAACTGTAATTATATTTGTCCGATTGACTTGGAATTGTAGGTGGTGAATATTCTCCTGAGACTTGTATGGATGCAGTTAGTTCTTGATTTTAATGAAGCGCCGTTCATCCATAGGAGAGCGATGATTGCACTTGTCGGCTGCCTGGAGATACTTCGTCGTGGCATTTGGAACTTTTTCAGGTATGATAATGAACCCATCAGCATCCTGCATTATAGCATTAAATATAGTTTCCCATCTTTCTGCCTGCCCTCCTCTTTTTAACAGTTTCTGGCTGTAGAACGACGACTATGAAGAAGATTGGAAAAAAAAATAGTGACACCATGTCCATAGACAAATTAAACTTAAGAACTTGAAAACTACATCACGGATATGCAACAGTGTGTCCAGTTCAATTCTGAAAAACACCTGATCCGCAGCAGAAACCAAGAAATGGAGCCTATATCTGTTGATTTACTGCTCCAGAACAGAGAAAATAAGCTGTTCAAGTGCTTTTGAAAATCAAGACTTCTATATTTTGATGGCTATGGCACTAACTTTTGAATTGGCAGGTTGGAGAACGAGCACTTCAACAACGTTGAAAAATATCGAGCCTACAAGTCAACTCCCTTGCCATTTTACTATGAAGATGAAAAGTCCTTATGACAGATTATTCAACATCACTGGATAGAGCAGGAAAGGCACAAACCTGAACGCTGCCTTACTTGCAACAACTGGTTCGAACACAGTATGATGAAGCTTTTGTGCATCTGCTGCAGCTGCACATAATTTTATACAGCGCACCAAGTATACTTGCAGTTGTCCTAAATTAAATTATCTTCTTTTTCAAGCCTCACTATGTTATAGGAGCTTGGAAGGTCTTGGAGCCCTGAAATCTTAATCATATAAAGTTCTTACGTTTAATGAAGGGCGGCTCATGTACAACAGGATTAGTTGAAGGCAGATGAAACAACTCGGTAGTTCTTTCGCCATACTTTTAAACAACCCGAAGTCCCGAACATCATGCAAAGCAAATACAATTTCAAGAAACAAATTTAGCATAAATATATAAATCCTCAAAATGATTTAGCTTTTACAGAAAATTCAAAATCATACGTTATCTTCTATCTCAAGAAATGTCTCTTATAAAATAGTAAAGAGAAAGACATAAATTTGAGAAAGAAAAAAAATTCAATTATAATAAATAAACTTCCAAAAATGAAAAGTTAATCAAGCATTCGATGAAGCCTGTTTTATTATTTTATATTTATAAAATCGGTGTGGTTTAGTTTGGTTTAGAAATTTTTTTATCCAAAGCTCTAAACTAAAACAAAATTTTCGGTTCAATTTAAAACCGATCGTGTCGTGAAAGATTAAAGACTAATATGAACTATAAATTTGGTTTGAGCCCTTGATTTGATTTAGTTGTTGCTTACCCCTAACTTTAGGTCAATTCGCGCATTAAATTTTCATGTAAATCTTGACTTGCAAATTATTTTTCAGCAATAGGAGATAATTTGACATGTAATAAATATATAATGGCTTCAATAATAATTCTTCTTTACATCATGTAATTTAGGACAATTTCAAGTATATATATTTGATTTGCTGCATGGAAACTTATGTGCAGTAGAAGTACAGAAATTTAGTCAGCTAGCATGCACTTGATCCTATGGTTGGTTGCAAGTGCAGCAGCATTAAGTTTAGGCCTTCCTTGTTCACATGTCCCTGTTATGTGGTATAAACCATATAATCTGTCACAAAAAATTTTCGTCTTCTTGGTGAAATGGCAAAGGCGATAACTTGAAGGTCCGATATTTTTCGACGTGGTTGAAATGCTCTTTCTCCAACCTGCCAATTTAAAAGTTACTGTCATTGCCATTGAAGGAAAATAAAAAAGAAACCTTAGTTTTTAAAAGCAATGAGTTAGCTGCTCAGGCATTTTCATTATTGAACTGCTCCATGGCCATGATGTGATGCAAGTGAATTTTTTTCGTTGAAGCGGGAGGGTTGTGGATGTATCATTGAACCTGAAAAAGTTCCAAATGCCACGACGAAGTATCTCCAGGCATGCGACAAGTGCAATCATGACTCTCCTGTGAAGGAATGGCGCTTCGTTGAAATCAAGAACTAACTGCATCCATACAAGTCTCAGAAGAATATTCACTATCTGCAATTCAAGTAATTTCAGAAACTCTAACTATTAGTGTTTTTTGTAAACATGATCCATGAAAATTCACAACTGTTACATATTATGTTCGGATAAAAAATAAACCATTGGCAGTACTCACGATGGCCACAAAGTAGACAGCCCTGTTTGATATCAAAAGCTTGTCTCTCAGCCATGAATTTCTTGCTTTATTTTGTAAAAGTCCCCAATCCATGACAATGTCCCAGTATGTGTTAAAAACCGTGGTGACTCCCGAACTTGATGCTGCCATGATTTTCCAAAACGTTCCTCTCCTGAAACCATATATTGTCCTGATGACAAGTGCCACTACTGTTGATAAATATTTTAGGCTATTGATTCCTTGCTTGAGATCCTTCTCCTCAAACAACCGGCGTAGGCACTAAATTTGATTAAACAACCAAGAATTATAACATTATTTTTGAACAGATGAGACTGAACAAAAAATCATGTCCATTTAAGCAAAGACTGACCTGCAGAGCTCGTGACCAAAATGGAATAATCGCTACAACAATGTAAAGAATTTCATATACTTTGCTTTCAAGGCACCGGTTTGATCTCCTTTTGAAGTCACCCCATCCATAGTAGCAAATGTAAAATTGCAAACTTCTGAAAGCCTGAACCTGAAATGCATGAAAATAAATTACATCGTCGATTATTGGCTGAACAAAGACAAAGTCATAGCCACTAGCAAATTAGCTATACAATTATGATGGAAATGAAAAATGAACCTGGCTTGTTAGTTGGTCTGCCAAGAAGATATCTGAGAAGGTAACCTACAAAGGCAGCCAGAAGAGAAATGATGATGATTGTTCCCAACTATATTTTGTTCCATTGCTGAATCTGTATACCTTATAAATAGGAGCGAATAGACAATGCCATGCGCATTGGATGAGAAAGAATCGACTTGAGCGGTATATAATGTTGAATGGACAGAAAGTTATGAAAAGTAAGACCTGGACATTAATTTCCAACTATTAATATTTATCGGCAGATTACACGCTTATAAGAATCTGAGTAGAAATTTTTGTGAGGAAATGGTGATATGCTAATACTTAACGAAGGGGGAAAGAACAGCTTTTAACATACCATGACTAGGCCTGCTGGAACAAGTTCTGTTAATGTTTGAAAACGTTGAGTTCTTGGATCCATTTCCATGTCCAAATTTGAAAGCACGGCTACCAAAGTGAGTACTGAAAAAGCGGAAGCAAGGAGAAAGATTTCTCTGAACCCCAATTCTGTACCTGATCTAAATCCGAAAATGAAGGTGTAGTTCACTCGGAATCGCCTCCAGAGGTATGTGTTCACCCCATACATGAGCATGTGTAGGAAAATGAATCCGAACAAGCTACATGGATTAAGTCATGGATTGAGTTTGTCAGTATCTCAACTTATCCATTCAATAATCTATTAGAACTAAAAAAATTAGTACCTGTAAAGAGGAAATATATTGTTCATATACTGCTCTCCTCCATCGTGTCGAATAAGTCCCCTAGCATGTATTGCGACAATAATACCGACAACCAGTGCTACTGAGCAGCCAGTTAATATACCTACAAAATGACGAGTAGTTCGCTAATCTAAGTTCACCTAAATTTTCCAAAAGAGTTTGAAATAAAACATAGAGACCGTTAGCATTTTTTTTCTTCTTTCAAGAACTATGGTCATTTCCTTCCCCGCCAGCTTACCTAGAAGATATGATGTTCTGTGCCTCTCCATTTTATTTCTAGGCTTTAAAATTTTCACCCCTTTTCTTCTATTTCCATTTGAGAAGTGCTTAACGAATGTAGCCTCTACTCTTTCGATGAGCTTGTTAACCTGCAGGAAAGAGAGGAAAGTAAGGCCAAAATTGTGTCTTTTATTTTGCCAATAAGGATAGCTTGGACGCATACCTCATCAGAGCTTCCGAGGTAGGATTTATCAATCATTTGTAAATAAGAACTTGAAGCTTTTCTTGAAGTGATCTGCAGTAAACCACTCCACTGATGAGACCCCGAGTGCCACTTGAGAAACTAGTTACTGTGAACTGTCGTACCTTGTCATACTTCTTCATAATCTTGGAGAATGCCGACATATTCGAGGAACTGTCGCATTGTAATGAAATATGTTAGCTCAACACCTGTCTACAGCAATTTTTGCAATACTTTTTCAAGGTGAAAGATGCATCACCGATATCTTTTCAGGAGTCCGAGCTGTTGGTAGTATTCGACGAAAGCCCGTCTCAGTTTTTCCTCCGCTCGTCTTAGGTCCTCAATTCTGAATGTAATGTCCGACTTTTTCATACTTTTGATCACCTTTTTTAATGTCGTAAGGGGACCATTTGCTTCAATATTGATCTTTACATGATCCAAAGATGATAAAGATGCTGGCCACAAGGTACTGTTCTGGCCTCTATCATCACCCTTTGGTGTCTCTTCAGAAGCATTTTCCGAGCTCCTCCCAAGTTCTTGGACTATATTTATTGCTGGACCTTCTACAGGTAAGAAACATAATCAATTTTAATCTGAACCAATTTACAATTTTGTACCCTGAAAATCCATATCGCGTTTACCTTCTGGTTCCGGATCCGAAGACTCGACTTCTTGATGATTCACATTTTGTTCCATCAAAGGTTTATACACTTCAATCCTTAAATAAACAAATTTATCCATCTGCTTGCTCAACTCCTCTGCCTGCAGTATCACTTCTTTGACCTTTTCCTTATAAAATCTCAGTACTTTATTGTATTCATCATCAAGAATCTTAAAGAAATGACTCTCCTCTTCTCCACCATCTTCTGATGACTTCAAGAAAATTGTGTGATAAAACCAATCATTCTCCGAACTTCCAGACTGCACTTGGTTCACTAATATCACTTCACCTTCTCTCTTTATCGCACAGTTGTCTCGACTCATTAACCCGCTGAATGATCTATACAAGGTCGAGTTCCTCTTCGAGAAACCACATCGGCTTACTGAAGATGGTAATGCATTTTTCTGTCGGGATTTCATGATGTTTTTTAGCAGTTTCTTGAGATGTGTGTAGTCCATGTATGCTTCTCGCCATTCTTGCACCATTTGGGAAGCTAATTCCTTGCCAAATTTCATCCTCTCTTGGCATCGAAAGCAAGTCTCTCTTGATTTTCTTGAAATGCACTTTGGATTGCTGTTTCTTTGTTTCTGATAAATGGAGGTTAGGACGTATTTTTCAAGCATGGAATTTGGATACCTCAAACTCGACGATTTCAATAATATTTTTGATAGATCTTGATATCACATACAAGTTATTGTTGAGTTGTATTATACTATTTGTTTGCATGTGCTTTGTGTTAATGTGATCCTTTGCATCCATTAAACGAATCCCAAGATTTTAGTAGTTGGTCAACTCTCTCATGTGTATTGATTGGCCTTTGTTATATTGCGAGTTATGTAACACTTCAACGGGAAATGTAATTTAAATTTCGCAATTGTGAACATTTATTGGTTTTATTGATTTTTTTTATGCTCTTAGTTTTTTTCTTTTACCAAGCCTATAACACCCCAAAATTTTAATTTAATTAAAAGATTTGAATAAAAATAATAACAATACATTAAGTAAATAAAATAAAATTTATTATCCTCCACATANAAGAAAAATGATTCAAGAAAATTATTATAAATAATCTAAAAATTAATCTAATTAATTAATTAAAATTATATTATAAAATGATTTTAGAAAATTATTATAAATAACCAAAAAATAATCTAAATAATTAAATAAAATTTTATTGTATTAAATACATAAAAATATATGCTAAATTAATAAATAAAATACTACTGATACATGTTATCTTTTGATTTGTTAACTACCATAAACTCAATTTATTCTATCATTAAGTTCCCAAAAGACTTCACATGTATTTTCTTTCTGTTTATTGTAAATTTCAGCTACAAGGTTTTAGAACTCCATATAAGATGGAAATTGGGAAAAAAATAGAAATATTGAGTTAGCAAGATCGTGAATCTTCCATAGAATTCATATTTTTGTTACGGAATTCATATTTTTGTTATCTTTTTAATGTTGAAGAATTGTATGTGTTTCTGCAACAACAAGTTGAATATAATGATTTTATTGTAAGTCGGGGCCTAAAAAACCTCCTTGTGAAATATAAAAAATTTACATTTTTTTATGTAAAAATTAAATAGGCGTCTTATACCTTAACTTTTATAAAATTTGCAAGAACACCCTTTGCACCAACTGAAAATCTTATTAGTTAAAATATTTTGATGATATCTTATAGATCAGTGATCAAAATGACTAACAAACTAAATAAAAAGAAAACTCAATTTGCCACAAGTCATATTTCAGACCGATTAGACTAGTTCGAATGTTCTCTATGCTATCTGGACGCTGCAAAATTGAGCTGAATGACACATACATAGCAACCGACAACATCCGATTAGTATAGCTAACATCCGAACTAGTCTAGCCGACCTGAAACATGACTTGTAGCAATTTGAGTTTTATTTCTAATCGTTTTACCAGCTGGTCATTTTGATAACTAGTCTATGAGAGATATCTTCAAAATATTTCAACTCGTCAGATTTTCAACTGGTGTAAAAGTTGCTCGTGAAGGTTTTATAAAATATTAAAATTTAAGATGTCTATTTAATTTTCATAGGCGAAAAATGTACATTTTCGATACTTTAAGGGAGAATTTGATGCAAAAAACTCTATTATTTAATAATATTTAAATACATTGTTTGGATAGTACCATAAAGATAACTTGAGTTATAGACCAATCAAAGGTACTTTGATCATTTTGAAAATAACGAAAATATTGTCGAATGCTTTAAGGTATACATGTAGTGGTTTAAAATTTCCTTCATCAATTAGAAATAGGAATTGGAGTATCTAATCGCTCGAAAAAGGAAATTTCAATTGGTGCAAAAGGTTCTAGTACATTCTAGATTTATGTGGTTCTAGTACATTCTAGATTTTATCTATATTTTGCAATAGATGATGGTGTATCTTCTTTGGTGTATTCGGGACCAATATATGTAATATGACAGTAATTGGACCACTTCATGAGTCAGGAACATATCTACATTTATTTGATTGTCAAAAATTATACTAGTAAAAGATACACACGCATTGCACGTGTTATTATTATTTTTAATTTGATCAAATAATACTAAACAATTAACACAAAATTATTTTCATCAAAAGTTATATAAAACGGTTCAAATTAAAGTCTATGCAAAATAATGTGATAAAAAATTCAAATTACTTAGTTAACACATTCTCATAAATATTGTTTCCTCATCAAATACAGTCGGAAAATCTAATAAAATAATACGACTTAAATTTAAAATAACATAATTGTGTTGTTACAAACAAAGAGTGTAAGAGCCATAACATTTTCTTTTTTGGATCTGCAATCACATCTTTCATGGTGGTCCATGACATCTTACTTACAAAACTCTTCACTCCTTGTAGTGGAGTATGTGTCTCTCTAAGTCTCGAACTCATTAACTCGTCCAGGTCATAAGTACTTGAATTAAAGAATTGATACCAAGTTTCTTTAATCCAAATATTTATGGTCTGATCGAGGTCTTGGGTTTGAGACATGGAGAGACTCGTACTATACTATCAAGAGTGGAGAGTTCTATGAGTAAGGAGTCATGGACTACCACAAAAGATG
This sequence comes from Primulina huaijiensis, assembly GCF_012295235.1. Classification (NCBI taxonomy): domain Eukaryota; kingdom Viridiplantae; phylum Streptophyta; class Magnoliopsida; order Lamiales; family Gesneriaceae; genus Primulina; species Primulina huaijiensis. The sequence continues at coordinate 16,140,988 of NC_133315.1, read as the reverse complement.
TCATTGCTGGCCCAAAATGTGTGTATTGTCATGAGCCTTGCACTCTTTGTTTGAATTGTAACAACAAAACTATGTGATTTTAAATTTATGTTATATTATTTTACTTAATTAGATTGTCCGTCTCTATTTGATGAGGAAGTAGTATTTACGAGAATGTATTGACCAAGTAATTTGAATTTTTTTATCGCATTATTTTGCATGAACTTTAATTTTAACTATTTTATTTAACTTTTGACGAAACCCGAAAAGCCCGAGTCGTGTCCACCCCTGACTGCATGATACTATACTATTATCAAGTACACGGTTGCGTTTAGTTGGATTAACGAGATTTGATGAGATTGTCTAAATTATAAATATTGCGATTATTAAAATATTTGAGTATAATGTTAAAATAATATTGAATAAATAATAATATGTATTGTTTGATTGATTAAATTTGAGATAAGACGATAAATTATATTTTTTTTCTTTTCAATAATTAATCAATATATATAAAATAAAGATATAAGTGGTAATATTTTAATTTAAATTCAATAATTTAATTCATGTGAAATAAATAAATAATGATTTGATTAATGTGAGATAATTAGATAAATATATAAAATTACAACTAAACATTGGCAAAAACTTGTGTGAGACGGTCTCACGGGTCGTATTTGTGAGACAGATCTCTTATTTGAGTCATCCATTAAAAAGTATTACTTTTTATGCTAAGAGTATTACTTTTTATTGTGAATATGGGTAGGGTTGACCCGTCTCACAGATTAAGATCCGTGAGACGGTCTCACATGAGACCCACTCCTAAACATTTGATTTGATATGATTAATAATCATTTCCACCAACAAAATGCAACCTTAAAAGTCTTATATATTTTAAAATAATAAAATTTATTTTGGTACACAAACAACTGATAAATTGGTTAATTGATATATGAACTATTATAATGGCTTAATTGGTACATAAATTATTTAAAAATGGATTTCTTGCTTTCTTTTGTAAAAGTCCCCAATCTATGAAAATGTCCCAGCATGTGTTAAAAAAACGAGTGGGTTTCATGTAAGACCGTCTCATGGATCTTAATCTGTGAGATGTGTCAACCCTACCCATATTCACAATAAAAAGTAATACTCTTAGCATAAAAAGTAATATTTTTTCATGGATGACCCAAATAAGAGATCTGTTTTACAAATACGACCCGTGAGACCGTCTCACACAAGATTTTTTTGAAGATTGATGATTGAACAGAGGATCATGTCCCTTGAAGCGTGGACTAATTAACCTGTAGAACTCGTGACCAAAATGGAATAATTGCCACAACAATGTAAAAAAATTAATAACCTAGTATCAATATTTATCAAAAGATGATACATTTTTAAGAATCTGCTGTAGAAATCTATGCAATGTAATAGAAATATGTTAATACATTACGACAAAGAAAAGAACATTTTTTAACTTACCATGGCTATATAGTCCAGCCGGTCGGTTAATGTTTGATAACGTTATGTTCTTGTTTTATACTTGTCATGTTATTTTATTATCGAATATATAATAATTTTTTTCTAATTTATTTCTTAATTAGAAATTACATTAAAAATATAATTACAAAATTACATTAAAATCATAAAATAACATGTAGAGAGAAAATTAAAAGAATAAAACATTTAAATGTAGTACAAATATGAATTATTTGATAAAATTAACATGGTAATTACATTTTATTCTTGAAGTGATATAAATTACTATAATTAATGTATATTGTTGTGATAATTCATTAGAATTTGTTAGACTATTAATTATATATTAAATTGAATAATTAGATTACTAATTTATTATATATTAGGTGGAATAAAAAAAAGGCAAAAACTTGTGTGAGACGGTCTTACGGCTCGTATTTGTGAGACGGGTCTCTTATTTGGGTTATCCATGAAAAAGTATTATTTTTATGCTAAGAGTATTACTTTATATTGTGAATATGGGTAGGGTTGACTCGTCTCACAGATTAAGATCCGTGAGACGGTCTCACATGAGACCCACTCAAATTTTTTTTTTGATATTTCATTTTTTTCCTTACAACAATTAGAATTTTACATATATATCTTTATTGAGTTTTTTGATTTGTATTGATAAGGAGGTAATTTTTTATCTTTTACTGAACACTTTTATATGTATATAGATATAGATAAAAAAAAAAACATATTTTATTATCAAATATATTTTCGTTTTTAATGTATCATTGTTATTAAATTTCCCAAAAATTGTGCAGAAACGTTTTATGCAATTAATTTAATAATACACAATTTAAGGGGATAATATAAAATTTACAATAAAAATTTTGTCATTTTTTACACTTTTATACATATAATAGATAAATATATATATTTTAAATGTTTTTATCTTTTAATATTTTTAATAAAAAAATATAGTTTTTATTAAAAAATCTATTCTTTTAATATTTTTCTAAAAAACATCTATCAAAAATGTTATTTCTCTAATGTATTTTTATTGTCAAATATATATTCACAATTGATACAAACAATAAATAATTTTTGGATAATGTAATAAAATCACAATACAAAAACATCGCTCATCGTCCACACTTTTATAAGTAATTTATTTTAAAACTTCTACATTTTATAAGTTATTTTTTAAACTTATAAGCTATAAATTCTTATTTTAAAAATAAGTTTGTCACTAATCCGAAGATCTCGCAGCTTATTCATCATATGACACGATTCTTGGCAGTGATTTTATAAAGTCGATTGGTGGAATCACTACGCGATAACACGATTCAACCAAGACTAAAAGTTTATTACTTTCCGGTGGGAAAAACCCGTTTTTTTGGTCTTTCATGTCTGACTTTTTTCGATTGTAATAAGTTATTTTGTCCAAATTGAATTTCAACAATGTTAAGTATTACTTACAATTAAAACCACCGTGGGAAGTCGGAACCAATCAATGGGACCAAGTAAGCCATTGGAGACTCGGAAAAAATATTGTTTTATGATCCCAAAACAAAACTAGAAAACTAGTTGACTATTAAAATAAGGGCAATTTGGAGAAAAATAACTCTGTATATGATTTATTTAAAATTCAGTACCCACCAGTTTTTTTTTGTATTTTAGTACCTCACAAAGGACCAACTTAGTTTTCAGTACATATTTCATACATTTTTACCTTTTAACCCTTTTAATTTATAAAAATTATATAAATACCTATTTTTGTTGGTCATCTTCTCTTTTCACTCATCATTCCCGATGTATTTGGTTGACATGTAAATTGAATTTAAATTTTTTTATTAAAAAAAACAAATTCGCAACTAATTGAACTTTTTTGAAATAATTAGTTTTACTTGCAAAATATTTCATTTCAATTTTAAAATAATTGATTTAGTAAATGAAATATTCAGTGTATTAAAATACTGAATATTCGAATATGCAACGTAATTTCACCAAATGCTCGTATCTCCATCGAAGATTCATTTGGATGACATGTTCATTTCATTTAATTATTTTTTATTGTTAAAAAAACAAATTCGCAACTAAGCATTGAACTTTTTCAAGTACTTAGTTTTACTAGCGAAATACCTAATTTCAATTTTAAAATTCTTGATTTGGTACATGAGATACTCAGAATGGGTATTAAAATACTGAATATTCGAATATGCAACGTAAGTTCACCAAATGCTCGCATTCCATCCAAGATGCATTTGGATGATATGTACATTTCATTTAATTATTTTTTTTAAAAAAAAACTTTCGCGACTAAGCATTGAACATTTTGAAGTACTTACTTTTATTTACGAAATACCTAATTTCAATTTTAAATACTTGATTTGGTAATTGAGATACTCATAAAAGTTAATAAAATACTAGATATTCTAGTAGGCAATGTAAGTTCACCAAGTGCTCGCATTTCTATCCAAGATGCACTTAGATGACATGTACATTTCATTTAAATATTTTTTTAATTTTTTTAAAAAAACAAATTCGCAACTAAGCATTGAACTTTTTGAAGTACTTAGTTTTACTTGTGAAATACCTAATTTCAATTTTAAAATACTTAATTTGGTAAATAAAATACTTAGAATTAGTATTAAAATACTGGATATTAGAATATGCAACATAAGTTCACCAAATACTCACATTTCCATCCAAGATGCATTTGAATGACATGTTCATTTCATTTTATTATTTTTTTATTGTTTAAAAAAACAAATTTGTAACTAATTATTGAACTTTTTCAAGTACTTAGTTTTACTTGCGAAATGCCTAATTTCAATTTTAAAATACTTGATTTGGAAAATGAGCTACTCAGAATGAGTATTAAAATACTGGATATTCGAATATGCAACGTAATTCACCAAGTGCTCGCATTTCCATCGAAGATACATTTGTATGACATGTGCACTTCATTTAAGTTATTATATTATTGTTAAGAAAACGAATTCGCAACTAAGCATTGAATTTTTTCAATTACTTAGTTTTACTTGCGTAATACCTAATTTCAATTTTAAAATACTTGATTTGGTAAATGAGATATTCATAATGAATATTAAAATACTGGATATTCGAATATGCAACGTAAATTCACCAAGTGCTCGCATTTCCATCGAAGATACATTTGTATGACATGTTCATTTCATTTAAGTTATTATTTTATTGTTAAAAAAACGAATTCGCAACTAAGCATTGAACTTTTTCAATTACTTAGTTTTACTTGCGAAATACCTAATTTCAATTTTAAAATACTTGATTTGGTAAATGAGATACTCAGAATGAGTATTAAAATACTAGATATTCGAATATGCAACGTAAGTTCACCAAGTGCTCGCATTTCCATCCAAGATACATTTGGATGATATGTTCATTTCATTTAAGTTATTTTTAATTGTTAAAAAAAAGATTCGCAACTAAGTATTGAATTTTTCAAGTACTTAATTTTACTTGCAAAATACATAATTTCAGTTTTAAAATACTTGATTTGGTAAATGAGATACTCATAATTAGTATTAAAATACTAGATATTCGAATATGTAACGTAAGTTCACCAAGTGCTCGCGTTTCCATACAAGATGCATTTGGATGACATGTTCAAGGACTTTTCAGCAGCCACAAAGCTTTGAAAGAGAAAAAAGGCTTAGAGCGAAGATTTGAAGATTTCCGGACAATGTTCTTCGGGAGAATAGCCCGTGATAGGAACGAGTAGCATAATCCGTAAATTTACAATTTACAGATAAATATGAAGTCGGATACACGTCGATAGTCATAGTCCAGTAGGTCGAAAGCTATGGGATTTAATAAAACGACATGCAATTCACCATTGATAAATAATTAAAGAGATTTAATTAATTCACTGAGTTGAATTAGTTTGGCATAGCTAGAGAGGGCGTGTTAAATTGGATATGAAATCTCGTCGAAAGCATAGATCATTGTCGAACGAAATAAGTAGATTAGCGAGGGATAGATGAACTAAGATTCCTAACAAATTCATTTCTCATTGAACTTTAATCAATCATTCTAACTTATTTATTTCATTATTTAATCCTTGAACCATTTCATTGAGTTTTTATTTAATAATCGTAGTAGTAAACAATCATCTGAAGTATCGCTGCTAAAAATTGAATAACTGAGAATAATAATTGAGAAATACAGTCTTTAGACAATGAAAGTTTTGCTCAATTACTAAGCATGGAACATTTTGACATCGTGCACTTGCGATTATTTCGAGCTTTAATATTATTAATTTTTACCAAGAATTTTACAATGAAAGTTTTGCTCGATCACTAAGCATGGATTACATAATCATCTTATTTAATATTTTTTTGGTAAAAAAATTCTCAAATAAACATAAAAATTTTAAAGTACTTAGTTTTACTTGAGAAGTACCTAATTTGAGTTTGCAAATACTTGATTTCGTAAATGAAATACTCACAATATGCATTAAAATGCTGGATATTCGAATATGCAATATTTCCATGGAAAATTCATTAGGATACTTATTCATATCATTTAAATAAATAAACATAGTTCATTATTATTCATTATGGACTAATTGGGAGATGCATTATGAACATAGTTCGTATATGAGCTTGAAGTTTGCACTTTAAGCATATCTATCGATTCTTGGATCAATGATTTATAAAATACTCATAAATATTAATTGACAATACTTTTTGATATTCATTGAATGACTTATTTGACAATTATACTTATTTGACATAATACGTATTGGTAATTATTCATTATACTTATTAGTATTTTTTTTCTTTATACTTATGAGTATTAATTTATAATATCATTAATATTCATTCACAATACTTGTTGGTATTCATTAAATGACAATGCAATACTTCATTTGTTATCATCCTCATTAGTATTCTTTCATAATATTTATTGGTAATCATTCATTATATGCATCAATATTCTTTCATTATACTTATTATCAAATTTGAGTTTTTAAATGGTAAAATTAATTATAAGTGGAATCTAATTATATAGTACTTGTAACAATTTAGGTATCACATTTTTATTTCACGGATCTCATCATCAAAGGCAACTCAATATTGACTTCAAATTATGTATTTTGACACCATCAAATAATCGAATTTGAGTATTTAAATGGTAAAATCAAATATTTGTGGACTCGTATTAGGCATTGCTTGTATTAATTTAGGTATCACATTAGATACTTCTCAAGTAAAAATAAGTATTTTAAAATTTCAATACTTAGTTGAATTTGTTTTTTTTTTTACAAAAAAAATATTAAATGAGATGAATATGTCATCCAAATGCATCTTCCAAGGAAAAATAAACACTTGGTTAGCTTACGTTGCATATTCGAATATCCAGTATTCTATTACATATAATGAGTATCTCATGTACCAAATTAAATATTTGCAATATCAAATTAGGTACTTCTCAAATACAAAAATACTTTAAAATTTTTATTCTTAGTTGGGAATTTGTTTTTCTTTTACAGAAAAAATATTAAATGATATGAATATGTACATTGCCTATTCGAAAATCTAGTATTTTAATACATATTGTGAGTATCTCATTTACGAAATCAAGTATTTGCAAACTCAAATTAGGTACTTCTCAAGTAAAACTAAGTACTTTAAAATTTTCATGAATTTTGATGCTTAGTTGAGAAATTTTTTTTAATTATTAAATTAGATGAATATGTCATCCAAATGTATCTTCCATAAAATACCAACATTTGGTGAACTTACGTTGCTTATTCGAATATCCAGTATTTTAATACATATTGTGAGTATCTAATTTACGAAATCAAGTATTTGCAAACTCAAATTAAAATACTTCTCATTTAGGGAGTAAATAAAGTATTGGTAGACTCAAATTAGATATTTTTTGTACTAATTTAGGTATCACATTTTAACTTCACAAATGATACATCAAAAGTCACTCATTATTAATTGAAAATATATTTTTTATATCCCAAAATAATCAAAATTGAATCTTAAAAGGGTAAAATCAAGTATATGTGAAATCAAATTAGTACTATTTGTACCAATTTAGGTAGCACGTTTTTTATTCAAAAATCTCATCATCAAAAAATATTCAATATTATCTTCAAATTATATATTTTGACATACTCAATCGAATTTGAGTATTTAAAAGGTAAAATCAAGTGTTTGTGAACTCGAATTATGTATTATTTGTATTAATTTAGGTATAACATTTTTGCTTCACGAATATCATCATCGGTGTCACTTAATATTAACTTCAAATTATATTTTGGCATCCTCAAATAATTGGATATAAGTATTTATGGGGTAAAATCATGTATTTATATACTCTAATTAGATATTCTCTGTACCAATTTAAATATCACATTTTTACTTCACAAATGATACAATCAAAAGTCACTTAATATTACTTGAAACTTAAATATTTTCTTACACATTTGAAGTATTCAAATAGCCAAATCAAATATTTGGAACCCGAAAATAGGTATTTTATCGATCAAAATAAGTAATTTTTCTAATTCAACAATGAGTGAGAAAATGTTTTTTTTCAAAAATTAGATGACATGAATAAGTCATCTTAATACATTTTCAATGAAAATACCAACAATTATTGAATTTATTGTGATAGCTCGAAGATCCAGTATTTTTTTTACACATTTGGAGTATTAAAAGTGTAAAATCAAGCATTTGGAACTCCAACATAGGTATTTTGTTGGTCAAAATAAATACTTAATCTTATTTCATGATGAGTGATAACTTATGTTTTTTTTTAAAAATTAAAATGACATGAATAAGTCATCCTAATGTATTTTTCATGAAAAGACCAACAACGACTGAATTTATGGTGAATGCTCGAAAATATAGTATTTTCTTATATGTTTGGAGTATTCAAAGAGCGAAATCAAGTATCTGAAACCCCATAATATGTACTTTGTATGTCAAAATAAGTATTTACTTTTATTCCATGATAATTGAGAAACAATATTTTGTTAAAATTATATTTTAAATGGAGAAAAATAATATAATTTTTGTGGATAAAATAATATATTTATTTAAATAATAAAGGGTAAAAATGTAAAGTTTGCTTTATAAGTAGTTAAAACTAAATGTATAAATTTGTCAGGTACTGATTTCTAAAAAATTATGGCTAGATACTGAATTTTAAGTGAAACATTGACAGATGTATTTTTTTGAAATTTACCCTTAAAATAATAATCTGACACAAAACACATATTATATATTAGAACATAAATCATAAGTTGGCAGAAGTAAAGAGTATAGAAACTTCCATACTGTGATAAATGAATTTAACACATGTATGCTAAAGTCAATCCGATTTTAAAGTATATTTACGTGAAAAATATTAATGCGATGGTCACACGTTTGAGGTTTTCAAATTCAAGGCTTGAAAAATATGTCCCAACAATCTCCATTCATTAGCAAAATCGGGAGTGGGAGAAAGACTCGTTTTCAATGCACAGAAAGGATGAAATTTGGCAAGGAATTAGCTTCCCAAACGGTGCAAGAATGGCAGGAAGCATACATGGACTACAAACATCTCAAGAAACTGCTGAAAAACATCTTTAAAGTCAGACAGCAGAGTGCATTACCATATTCAGTAAGCCGAGGTGGTTTCTTGAAGAGGAAATCGACCTTGCACAGATCGTTTAGCGGGTTGATGGATGGAGACAACTGCTCGATAAGGAGTGACGATGAAGTGATATTAGTGCACCCAGTGCGGCCAGAAAGTTTGGAGAATGATGTGTTCTATCAGACAATTTTTTTGAAGCCATCAGAAGATGGTGGTGAAAACGAGATTCATTTCTTTAAGATTCTTGATAAAGAATTCAATAAAGTACTGAGATTTTACAAGGAAAAAGTTAAGGATGTGACTCTGCAGGCAGTGGAGTTGAGCAAGCAGATGGATAAACTTGTCGCCTTAAGGATTGAAGTGTATAAACCTTTGATGGAACAAAACGGGAATCTTCAAGAAGTCGAGTCATCAAATACCGAACCTGAAGCTAAAGATCCTGTGAATAGAGGACATGACGGTAAATGCAAGATGGATTTCTTTTGTACATAATTGCAAATGATGCTGTGGAGATAAATTAGTTCAGATTAATTTTGTCTCTTCACTGTAGAAGATCCAGCCACGAATGTGGTCCAAGAACTTGGGACCAGCCAGGAAAACGCTTCTGAAAATAATACTTTTCCGCCAGCATATTCGTTTCATGCAAAGATCAATATTGAACCAAAATGTCCTCTTATGAAATTAAGAAGGATCATTAAAAGTACAAACAAGTCGAACCTGACAATCAGAATTGAGGAGCTAAGACGAGCTGAGGAAAAATTAAGATGGGCTTTCATCCAATATTACCGACAGCTCGGACTCCTAAAAATATATCGGTGATTCATCATTCACCTGAAAACAATATTAGACAAATTAATACAGAGGCGTTGAGCTAACATATTTCATTGCAATGCGACAGTTCATCGAATATTTCGGCATTCTCCAAGATCATGAAGAAATATGACAAGGTATGGACGTTTACAATAAATCAGGAAAATGTAATCTATTCACAGCATTTTACTCTCTTGGGGTCTCACCCGTGGAACTCTTGTCCTGCAGATCACTTCGAGAAGTGCTTCAAATTCTTATTTACAGATGATTGACAAATCGGATCTCGGAAGCTTGGATGAGGTCTGAATCCAAGCCTTCCTAATTAGCAAAATAAAGGAACAATATTAGCCCTATTTTCCTCTTTGTCCTGCAGGTTAACATGCTCATCGGAAGGGTAGAGGCTGCATTTGTTAAGTACTTCTCAAATGGAAATCGAAGAAAAGGGGTGAAACTTTTAAAGCCCAGAAATAAAATGGAGAAGCACAGAATAACATTTGTTCTTGGTAAGCTTGAACAGAAGGAAAGACAACTGCATAAAAACGAAAAGAAAAATGTCATCATTCTCTATGATTTCGTTTGAGATTCTTTTGGAAAATAAAGGTGTGAACCTAGTAGTTTAACAAACTACTGATCTTGTAGGTATGTTAACTGGCTGCTCAGTAGCACTAGTTATCGGTATTATTGTTTCAATGCATGCAAGGGGACTTATTCGACACGAGGGACGAGAGCAGTATATGAACAATATATTTCCTCTTTACAGGTATAATTTTTTTGATCTCCTTGATAACCGAACAGATGCACTAAGACCACAAAGTACTAAATTAATGACTTTACCCACGTAGCTTCTTTGGATTCATTTTCCTACACATGCTCGTGTATGGGATAAACACATACCTCTGGAGGCGATTCCGGGTGAACTACCCCTTCATCTTTGGATTTAAATCAGGTACAGAATTGGGATTCAGAGAAATCTTCCTACTTGCTTCGGCCCTTTCAGTACTCACTTTGGTAGCTGTACTTTCAAATCTGGACATGGAAATGGATCCAAGAACACAACATTATCAAACATTAACTGAACTGGTTCCGGCAGGACTTGTCATGGTAAGTTCAAGACTGCTCCTACCCTGTTCTTGATGCACCAACATATTACTATTTCTGCTCATAAGTTTCTACACAGATTGTTACAAACACATCTTCTTTCGGTAAATATTTATACCAAGGTGTTAATTTCCAGATCTTGCTTCTTATAACCTTTTGTCCTTTCAACATTATGTATCGCTCAAGCCGCTACTTTCTCATTAGATGCACATGGCGTTCTCTTTTCGCTCCTCTTTATAAGGTATACAAGTTTAGCAACGGAACAAAATATAGTTAGAAACAATCATCATCTCTTTTCTGGCTGCCTTTGTAGGTTACCTTCTCGGATTTCTTCTTGGCAGACCAGCTAACAAGCCAGGTTCATATCTCATTCTTATTATAATAGTATAGCTAATTTTCTAGTGGCTATAATTCGGTCTGTGTTGAGCCATTGATCGACATGGAGATATCATTTTCGNTATTTATTTAAATAATAAAGGGTAAAAATGTAAAGTTTGCTTTATAAGTAGTTAAAACTAAATGTATAAATTTGTCAGGTACTGATTTCTAAAAAATTATGGCTAGATACTGAATTTTAAGTGAAACATTGACAGATGTATTTTTTTGAAATTTACCCTTAAAATAATAATCTGACACAAAACACATATTATATATTAGAACATAAATCATAAGTTGGCAGAAGTAAAGAGTATAGAAACTTCCATACTGTGATAAATGAATTTAACACATGTATGCTAAAGTCAATCCGATTTTAAAGTATATTTACGTGAAAAATATTAATGCGATGGTCACACGTTTGAGGTTTTCAAATTCAAGGCTTGAAAAATATGTCCCAACAATCTCCATTCATTAGCAAAATCGGGAGTGGGAGAAAGACTCGTTTTCAATGCACAGAAAGGATGAAATTTGGCAAGGAATTAGCTTCCCAAACGGTGCAAGAATGGCAGGAAGCATACATGGACTACAAACATCTCAAGAAACTGCTGAAAAACATCTTTAAAGTCAGACAGCAGAGTGCATTACCATATTCAGTAAGCCGAGGTGGTTTCTTGAAGAGGAAATCGACCTTGCACAGATCGTTTAGCGGGTTGATGGATGGAGACAACTGCTCGATAAGGAGTGACGATGAAGTGATATTAGTGCACCCAGTGCGGCCAGAAAGTTTGGAGAATGATGTGTTCTATCAGACAATTTTTTTGAAGCCATCAGAAGATGGTGGTGAAAACGAGATTCATTTCTTTAAGATTCTTGATAAAGAATTCAATAAAGTACTGAGATTTTACAAGGAAAAAGTTAAGGATGTGACTCTGCAGGCAGTGGAGTTGAGCAAGCAGATGGATAAACTTGTCGCCTTAAGGATTGAAGTGTATAAACCTTTGATGGAACAAAACGGGAATCTTCAAGAAGTCGAGTCATCAAATACCGAACCTGAAGCTAAAGATCCTGTGAATAGAGGACATGACGGTAAATGCAAGATGGATTTCTTTTGTACATAATTGCAAATGATGCTGTGGAGATAAATTAGTTCAGATTAATTTTGTCTCTTCACTGTAGAAGATCCAGCCACGAATGTGGTCCAAGAACTTGGGACCAGCCAGGAAAACGCTTCTGAAAATAATACTTTTCCGCCAGCATATTCGTTTCATGCAAAGATCAATATTGAACCAAAATGTCCTCTTATGAAATTAAGAAGGATCATTAAAAGTACAAACAAGTCGAACCTGACAATCAGAATTGAGGAGCTAAGACGAGCTGAGGAAAAATTAAGATGGGCTTTCATCCAATATTACCGACAGCTCGGACTCCTAAAAATATATCGGTGATTCATCATTCACCTGAAAACAATATTAGACAAATTAATACAGAGGCGTTGAGCTAACATATTTCATTGCAATGCGACAGTTCATCGAATATTTCGGCATTCTCCAAGATCATGAAGAAATATGACAAGGTATGGACGTTTACAATAAATCAGGAAAATGTAATCTATTCACAGCATTTTACTCTCTTGGGGTCTCACCCGTGGAACTCTTGTCCTGCAGATCACTTCGAGAAGTGCTTCAAATTCTTATTTACAGATGATTGACAAATCGGATCTCGGAAGCTTGGATGAGGTCTGAATCCAAGCCTTCCTAATTAGCAAAATAAAGGAACAATATTAGCCCTATTTTCCTCTTTGTCCTGCAGGTTAACATGCTCATCGGAAGGGTAGAGGCTGCATTTGTTAAGTACTTCTCAAATGGAAATCGAAGAAAAGGGGTGAAACTTTTAAAGCCCAGAAATAAAATGGAGAAGCACAGAATAACATTTGTTCTTGGTAAGCTTGAACAGAAGGAAAGACAACTGCATAAAAACGAAAAGAAAAATGTCATCATTCTCTATGATTTCGTTTGAGATTCTTTTGGAAAATAAAGGTGTGAACCTAGTAGTTTAACAAACTACTGATCTTGTAGGTATGTTAACTGGCTGCTCAGTAGCACTAGTTATCGGTATTATTGTTTCAATGCATGCAAGGGGACTTATTCGACACGAGGGACGAGAGCAGTATATGAACAATATATTTCCTCTTTACAGGTATAATTTTTTTGATCTCCTTGATAACCGAACAGATGCACTAAGACCACAAAGTACTAAATTAATGACTTTACCCACGTAGCTTCTTTGGATTCATTTTCCTACACATGCTCGTGTATGGGATAAACACATACCTCTGGAGGCGATTCCGGGTGAACTACCCCTTCATCTTTGGATTTAAATCAGGTACAGAATTGGGATTCAGAGAAATCTTCCTACTTGCTTCGGCCCTTTCAGTACTCACTTTGGTAGCTGTACTTTCAAATCTGGACATGGAAATGGATCCAAGAACACAACATTATCAAACATTAACTGAACTGGTTCCGGCAGGACTTGTCATGGTAAGTTCAAGACTGCTCCTACCCTGTTCTTGATGCACCAACATATTACTATTTCTGCTCATAAGTTTCTACACAGATTGTTACAAACACATCTTCTTTCGGTAAATATTTATACCAAGGTGTTAATTTCCAGATCTTGCTTCTTATAACCTTTTGTCCTTTCAACATTATGTATCGCTCAAGCCGCTACTTTCTCATTAGATGCACATGGCGTTCTCTTTTCGCTCCTCTTTATAAGGTATACAAGTTTAGCAACGGAACAAAATATAGTTAGAAACAATCATCATCTCTTTTCTGGCTGCCTTTGTAGGTTACCTTCTCGGATTTCTTCTTGGCAGACCAGCTAACAAGCCAGGTTCATATCTCATTCTTATTATAATAGTATAGCTAATTTTCTAGTGGCTATAATTCGGTCTGTGTTGAGCCATTGATCGACATGGAGATATCATTTTCGTGCATTTCAGGTTCAGGCTTTCAGAAGTTTGCAATTTTACATTTGCTACTATGGATGGGGAGACTTCAAAAGGAGATCAAACCAGTGTCTTGAAAGCAAAGTATATGAAATTTTTTACATTGTTGTACCAGTTATTCCATTTTTGTCACGAGTTCTGCAGGTTGGTTAGTTCATGCTTCAATGGGCTTGATCCTCTGTTCTTTCTTCTCTGTTCCAAAAAAACATAACAACTTTTGGTTGCTCAATTGATTTCAGTGCCTACGCCGCGTGTTTGAGGAGAAGAATCTCATGCAAGGACTCAATAGCCTAAAGTATTTCTTAACAGTAGTGGCACTTGTCATTAGGACAATATATGATTTCCGGAGAGGAACGTTTTGGAGAATCATGGCAGCATCAAGTTCGGGAGTCACAACTATTTTTAACACATACTGGGACATTGTCATGGACTGGGGACTTTTACAAAAGAAAGCAAGAAATCCATGGCTGAGAGACAAGCTTTTGATATCAAACAGGACCGTTTACTTTGTGGCCATAGTGAGTACTGAAATGGTTTATTTTATGTCACAATATAATCTCCAATGTTCGTGAATTTTCAAGATCTTATTTACAAAAAAAACCAATAGTTATATCCTTTTTCACTTACTTGGATTGCAGGTAGTCAATATTCTTCTCAGACTTGTATGGATGCAGTTAGTTCTTGAGTTCAATGAAGCGCCGTTCCTCCACAGAAGAGCCATGATTGCACTCGTCGCCTGCCTGGAGATACTTCGTCGTGGAATTTGGAACTTTTTCAGGTTTGATAATACATCCATCACCATCCTGCGTCATAGAAATAAATTGTGTTTGGTTTCCATCTTCCTTCTTTTCCACATTTTTTTGGCATTAGCGCGACATTATAAAGCTTGAAACAGATCATTCCAAATGAATCAAACCCATGTTTATTCAACAACTAGAAGAATTTAAATATCACATCATGGCTATGCAGCAGCTGTCCATTTCAATTCTGAGAATGCCTGAATCATCCAAATAATTGCTTTTGAAAACTAAGACTTCTTTTTTCTGTTCAATAACTTTAAATTTGCAGGTTGGAGAACGAACACTTCAACAACATCGAAAAATATCGAGCCTTCAATTTATCACCTCTGCCATTTCACTGTGAAGATGAAAATTTTTTGTGACAGATAACTCAATGTAACAGGATATATTGGAATCATATATGACATCTGAATAACAAGGCCTAAACTGAAATGCTGCTTTGCTTGCAACAATAGGATCGAGTTGAACATAAGCTAGCCGACTCAATTTCTGTACACCTGGTACACATAAGTTTCCGTCCATCAAAACAAATATACTTACAACTCTCCTGAATTAGATGATGTATAAAATTGGACTGAATTAGATGATGTATAAAATTGGAAGTATGTTTATTTAATCTATAACAATTGCCATCAAGGTTTTACATATAGAAAGCCTAGTGGAAGGCAGATTGAGCGATTCCCTAGTTCTTTGTTCAAATTTCGTTCAAATCCTCATACAAACTATTTACCCATTTACTCATGTACATAACATTTCAAGAAACATCAAACTCACGATAATTTTGGTACTGAAAATCACCTAAGAAGCAGTAATTCCCCGTAAACTTGAATCTGCTACACCCTATGAAAGAGCCGTTGGATGAAATGGTTCGTCAAATACAGGAAAAAAAGGAAAAAAATTAACAGATTCTTTACTGCCGATTAAGACAACTGTAATCCATTATTCAAAACAACCATATGCGCCCGAAAGGAGGCAACAAATCCAAACCTTTATCCTTTACTACGCCGAAGTTTCAGACCATGATCTGCGTTCTCCGGCAGGCGAGATAGACGTCTAAAAGGATTGCGGCACCGCAGCGCGCCGAGATCTTCTGTCGATCTCCTAGGAAAACAACGAGCCATGCATGCATCTACTCCTCGGAGCCATGTTTGCGACCGGCCACCAAAAGTAATTAAATTTTAAATTTGATAGTTTAATTATATATATTGAATTCAAATTTTTTTTTAAAAAAAAATGCAAAACAGGTTGATTTTGATCTTTCGCTAAATTAATTTAAGGGTAATTTGGCCTAAAATCCCCACATAATTTTTAAATTTACTATCATAATTATTTATTTAAGGACTCCATTATCCTCCATTCCTTCAGTGACGACGGAATATGTATAATCATATATAGACTCGCAAAAATATGCGCACTTTCTACCCGTCCGAAGGAATTACAATCATGACAAGTTGACTACAGTTGGCTACTCTATACATGGATAATATTATGCGACTACATGAAGCACCAACAATAATATTATCGGATAAAAATCCAAGATTTGTGCCACGTTTGTGGTAGAACTTTCAAGAAGCCATAAGAACAAAAGTTACTTTTAGTACGACTTATCACCCTCAAACTGATGGCCAATCTGAGAGAACGATTCAAACACTAGAAGATATGATAAAGGCATGTGCAATAGAATTTAGTAGTAATTAAACCTGATAGAGTTCGCATACAATAATAATTATCACAATATTATTTAAATGACTATATATGAAGTCCTTTATGGACAAAAGTGTTGATCACCACTGTACTTGGACGAAATAGATGAGACAACCATAACTGGGCAAGAACTATTCCAAGCGACAATGGAAAAAATGGTCATTATCAAATATAGACTGAAGGCTACACAAGACCGCCAAAAGAGTTGGTCCGATCTTAAAAAGAGATCGGTGGAATTCACAGTGGGTGAAAAAACTTATATAAAAGTCTCACTAATAAAAGGAGTCGTTAGAAATTCTGGAGAGAGTGGGCATATTGGCTTATAGACTAGCATTGCCACAAGATATATCAAAGATTCACAATGTCTTCCACGTGTCTAGCTGAGGAAATACATCCCGAACCCAAACCATGTTGTGGAAATTGAACCGCTCGTGATCAAAGGTAACCTTGGTAGGATTGTAGACATCAAGGACCAAGTACTGAGACGGCGAACCATTGTTACGTCAAGGTGCAATGGTTCAACCACACAGAACAAGAAACTACTTGGGAGTTTGAAGAGAAAATGACAAACAATATCCCTACCTTTTCGCAGGTCAAGCCAACTCAAGTTTCGATGACGAAACTTTCAATAAAGAGACAGTGATGTGAGAACCTAAATTTTTGGGCTTGTAATTATTTATTTAAATATAGACATGTATAAGAATTTATTTTCAAATTATTCTATTATTGTAAAAATAATAAATTCGAAAATATTAAATAATACATGGTATTTGAAATTCCAAGCCAATAAATACATGTAATTCGAAATCCAGTGCAAGACGTGTATTAATCTCGAAAATCAAGGCTGAGATATTCATCAGATTTGGAAGAGTATTACATACAAGACAGTTTTTCTCAACAAGGAAGCTAGCAAATTTCAGTGCAATCTAGATACATTATGAATTTGTACAAAAAGTAGTCTGCATTCAACTATTCAGTCCAAGGTTAAATTTCGAAATTTAAAATACTTTGTGGGCACGTTTTTCAATTATGCCATGTTATTATCTATGAAAGAATCATCTCGAATTATGAAATAATTATATCGAATTTATGGAAGGAGCATCTCGAAGTGTTGGAAGGATTATCAACGAATTTTGATAAGATTTTCACCTCACCCTTATAAATACCACCATCTCATTCTCAAAAATCACACCATTCAAATATTCCATATTTTCGAAAAAGTTGCTCTCCAAATGCTGTTGAATTTTCGAATTTTTGCACTCCAAGTTCTATCGAGTAGCGAAACTCTGCTGCAATCCAAGATCCAAGAAAGATTAAAAAATCCTAGCCAAGAAGCATTGCCCTTCACGTTTTTTTAGCATTCAAGATCTAAGGCAAGTGGATTTGTTTTAAAATATGTTGTGTATGAATTATTTCGTTTTGAGAGTTTTGATCGAGCACAATTATTCTGTTTCTACCCCTTCTTAATACGATTATCGTATGTTTTATATTTTGGTACGAAGATTCAATTGAATATACGTGAGAATCCCAATATTAGATATGTTTATGGTCCTTATACGGTGAGATTGTAACTGTTATACGAGCTCGCCCCCTTAGAGGAGTAAAAATTAGGGACTAATATCGGTAAATCATGAAAAATAGAGGAATCTCAGTGCATATGCTAAGTTATGCTTGTGTTTATGCTTATGATATATGATACAGAATATTTTATGCATGATATGTTGTTTTTTCGAAGATCTTGTGTATTTGTTATGTATGTGCTCGAACGACCCTCATTTACTGAGTGACGACCATATCACTCGCCCTTTACTCTACCTCCCAGATAAGTTAGAAGAGGAAATCGAGGAAGATGAACAAGACTAGTTTGGGGCTGATAATAAGATGAATCAAGAAGTTTATTTTATTTTTCGCTTGTTTAAATATTTTATTTCTTGTTGTAAACGCTTCCGCATATTTTTACAGTTTTAAGAATCAACTTTGTAAAGACAATTTTATGCTTGATTATGAGTAATAAACTGATTTTTGGTTTATATTGTACTACGAGGCTTGTTGTTTTCAATTTTGTGGTTGTAAAATAACGTCCGTGTCGACTAACCCTCGTCTCGGGACGTGACGGTTAATCCTGAAAAATGCACTATTTATATTTCCATCCCCACAAGTCTGTTAAAAAACAGAAGAAACAGAGCTCTCTATATTTTTGTGGTTATTTGAATTGATGGTCATGGCACAAAATTTGACTTTTGAGCAGATTAAAGTGTGGGATTTACAAAATAGAAAATGGATTGGAGCCTTGATGGGGCACACTGGAAGCGTAAAGTCAATTAGTTGCCATCCTACTCATCCTAGTAAATTCATGGTTATACACTCCTGCGCTTTTTGTACTCCCTCTTTCACTATTTGACATTTAATTTTTTTATATGAAAAATAGTGGTTTGCTCTTAGTTTCATGCATTAAATTTCACTAGTTTAACTATTGAATTTCTGTTCAACAAATATTGTTGTATCTTGTTCAAGAGATGGATCATTTGCTCTATGGGACATCTGGTCCTCCAAAAAAACTCATAAGAAGTTTTGCATTCGGTAATTCTCAGCATCATTCTGCCAGCTACATATAATAGAAACACTTGAACTGTATATTATTCTTTTTGCTATTCTCTGCATTCCAGTATGCAAATCATGCATGCAAACATATATGAAATAATGCATGGCCGGTCTAAGATCAGGTTCACGACTATATGATGTCAATGGGATAAACTTGATCCTTCAGTTTAATTCCCTCGAAGTATATTGTAGGCCTACATCTGTAGTTCATGAGGCTCATATTTCTCCTGACAGAAAACGACGTAGGCGTACAAACGTAGCTTTGCTTATTCATTGCTTTGTTTCTTCTCATGTTCTACATTTTCCCCCAAGTGAAGTAATTATTTTTCCAGGCTGAATCCATGAGCATCACATCAGTTATTTTCCTCAAGGATGAAGTTTCTGTTGCTACTGCTGGAGCAGTTGACAAGTACATGAGGCTTTTTGTTGCTTTATAACCATCTGGTTATGTGTATTTTGAGCTCCATTAATGACAGTCTCTTTCTCAATTTTCCTTGAATACTCAGCGTTGTTAAATTCGGGGATACGAGGCACTTTAAAGCTTCAATTACTTATGCATGCCCTAATACTGAATCATCGAGTGAGAGGGTAAGGTCTTTCTCTACATGCTAAGTAACTTCATTATTTCTGTCTTAAAACATTTTTTTACAGTACACTGATGTAGTATAACACTCTATGATGGTTCTGTGTGGCAGTTCTGACAATTATTTGGATTTCCTAAATATGCCACATTTGAAATGCCATAAATATCTCTCATTTCTCTTGTTGTTCATTAAGATTAAATCCACAGTGAATTTACATTATTCTTCTGCAGGAAAGACGTTCAAATGGCATTTCTAGCTTGTCTCAAGATTTAAATGGAGTGTTCATTACAGCCTCATGCATGGATCACAGGTAAAAATAAGAATTCTTGAAGAATGCCCTCAATTGACAAGCACCAGCTGTAGATGATATCGTACGCTACCATCTAAGCATTCGGCATGAAGAGAAATCTTGAGTTTTGTTTATTGTTTCTTTATGTGATCGCGCATTTTCTGGTTGTATTTAGCAATACTGATCTTCGTTGTTGCAGCATATATATACCTATATAATGTGCTCCAGCTTGAAAAGGGACCAATAAGAACTTTCTCTGGAGGTAGAATGGAATCATTTTTTGTGAAGGTACAATTTTTTAAACGCTCAGGCTTTAAACTCAGTTGTTTAAAATGCCCATATGTGGCAGGTGAATAATCCTCATCTAGATCCTATCATTTAGAAAAGCCATGATGGAGAAGTAACAGCAGTGGACTGGTAAGACTTTGAATAAAAAATTCTTTGTGTGCTATGGCGACAATCCAACATCTAATTGTAATTTACTCCTGCTAGGCGTCCTTCCGAGATGGGGAAAGTAGCTACTTGCCACCAATATAGAGGTGAACCAGAGGGCCGAGGGGGAAGGTCATTGGCCTTCTTCCCGCTTGACTAAAAAGTTGGCCTCCCAAATAAAAATTATACTAGATTCTGACATTGCATTCATAGCAAGACTTTCTTTTCTTTAAATGTTGGTGAGAGCAACCTCGAACATTCTTGAAACATGCATCTATGTTTCCAATAATCTGTTAGGTTCGTTTTTGGAACATCCCGAGCAGTTGTTACTCAAATACACGATCTCCTTCATCAAGTCAAAAAACGAGGATCATGGCATTTCCTAGAATGAAACAGAGAAAATTGTTTGTGGACGATCCATCATGCACAAAATACAATAGAGATGGTATACTCTCAGATGAAAGACACCATGTCCCCCCACCTGCAGGTTCACTCATCCTGCCTAAGGTCTGCACCCCAAAATCCCAGACAAAACAATTTTCCATAGGCTTCGAGCTGAAAAAGCATTTAGAAAAAAGCCCGGAAACCGAAACAAATAGCCCTTTATCTGTTAATAATCCTCCATCTTCATGGAAGCGAAAGACAATCCAAGATTACTTTTCTGTTTCCTAGTTAAGTTCCCATTTTTAAATGAATCTCAAGTACTGTTGCATAGTTTATGCCTCTGTTTCTGTTGCTGTACGTGCTGGCACTCTGCGCCAGGCCTCATCGATAGAATGATTTAATATTTTTGGATAAAAATCACATTTTTGTAACATTATCTCTGAAAGATGATGTATTTTGATTTGACAGAAGATGGTGGTGTTCATTCCCTTCAGTCTGAAAGATAGGATGGATGCATGATATAAACTGTCCACGTGAAAAACATTTAACTTTCAATCTAATTTGAATTATCTGAGGTAACTAATAGATAAAATAATGTATAAAAACAATAAACCCAAACTAATAGTATAAATTTTCTATTGGGAGGAAATGAATCATGAGTTCGGTTTTTTTGGTGAAGAATTTTAGATTGTTTGAAAACAATCTAAAAATTGTAGTATTTTAATTTTAATAATATTAGTAATGAAATTAAAGATCTCTTTTTCCTCCATTATTTACCAAATCGTTGCATTGTATTAATGTTACATGATGTCTTTTAACTGCTGTTGTTTAATCTAGCCTTTTTAAATAGTTATTTTAGACTATTTTCAATGAGTCACTGGGCAGTTGTGTTGGGACTTACAGAATTGAATAGATTCCTTAAATATGCATAAGGGCATCCACAGTGCTAGAACTTTGTTCACATCAAAAAGAAAAATCATCGTCATCTATCACCTAAAGGACATCTACTACATGTCGATGTATCTTTCATGAAGATTTCAGAATCCTTCAATTTCATATCTTTCTTTTGCATCTTGATTCTATGTTTCTGTAAATCTTCCATTTTTTGCCACCAACTGTCGAAAGTCCACGTCAATAGGAGCATCCGGATTTGATGTCCCCTGAATCGGATGTCATTGCCTTCTTGCTAGAGTGATATTGACCAACTGATTGTGGAGCATGTTTCTCATACTCTTTGAGAAACCATCACATGTATGTACTTGAAGTCCTTGTTATTGTTATTGGTTTTCCACATATTAAGTGCATTATCTAGCACATTCCTATCACTCCAAACATTTTGACGATGAGTATATAAATTATTATAGGTTGTAGAAAACCCATCAACTAGCTAGAACTTATAGTAATGTGATTTTAGCAGCTTTCAATGTCTCGGCACAGTTCCATTGGGCTGAGGCTTGTTGTAGTAATCTCTTATACGTTTCCAAAAAGCTTGATCATTCTGGTCATTATCAACTACGCTAATAGTGGCCCATGAATTCGCAAGGACAACTTCTTCCTCAGGAGACCAAATTGCTCGTTTCGCGTATCTCCGGTTCATTTTTGCGCTCTATTTGTGATGAGTGTGGTGGCCACTGAGTTTCAAGAACAGCTGATGGTGTTATGGGTTCTTTGTCTTTTGCCTGATACATCGACACTAGCCGATCTTGATTCCTTCGAATGCATGACAGATGGTTGAGGTGCAGAAAATACGTATGTTGGGACTGGCATCCCAAATTGATGGCCCATGGCCAACCAATCTTGGGATGGATACTTGCAAAACGGAGCTAGGAGAGTTTTGCCCTGGATTCATCAAACAAGTTGGAGGATGTTGTGAAACATATGGATTGTTTCGGAAATTTGGTGGGTAGTGTGTAGAAGAAGAAAAATGAAGATCGAGAGTTCAAAAAATTTGTAGAAGAACCACTGAAATTCATCTCGAATAAAATACGAATATATAATAAAATTAATAACAAGAAATGGTAAAATATGGTTTGGTTCCATTTTTATTTAAAATCAAATTAAACCGTAGTTAACACTCAAATAAAGTATTTTTTTTAAGGATAAATTGTAAATAAATCCCTAACACCCATCTAAAATTTATTCTAACTCTCTACACCTAAAAACATTTGCTTAAACTCCCTAAAAGTTTAAAAAAGATAGAAATACCCCTTATTCCATATTTTATTTTAATTGATCCCCGCGCATCCGAAAATGGTATCAGAGCCATAGGTTAATTTATTTCAAACACATTATTTATTATTATAAAGAAACGAAATGTTTGAGGAGGAGAATTTCGAAAATTATGAATCCGAACTTAGGTTCGAGAAAAATAATTTACAAGGATTATTCCAATATCGTGGAATATACACAAAAACATCTAACTATTGTTAAATATCCAGAGCAGAAAGGGAATCCTCAGCACCCTCAGGTAAACTGACGATTCAATCTAATAAGTTTATGGAAATAATACTAGATTCCTCTAAGCTCTCTTTAGATCTTAGAGATATTCAGAAGACAGTACAAAATTATGGCAATATGCTATATTTTGTACCGCAACGAGTAGAGAAAATCCTTGAAAACCAGGAAGAAATTCTTGGAATATCAAAGGATATTCAAACAAGAATTCAGAAACTAGAACAACAAACCGGTTCTAGTAAAAGAACTTCAGGAGGATGGTTACCACCATTATTTGGTACTGAACCTTTGTTACATCAACAAGGGAAAGCCAGTGTGGTGTCAAAACCTTTGACTGAAGAAGAAAAGATGATCAATCTAATTAAGTCTGTCTCAGAAAAGAAATTAATCTGCTGACAACTTTAGAAAGGATTGGTCTAAAGGATCTACAAGAGCTTGCAGAATCTTTCGCAAATCTTAAAGTTGTAGATCTAAAGATGAACACAGCAGGAGGTGAAATACCTGCTATAACTTGGTCATCTTCTCAGGAACCACCAAGGGAAAGTGTGGGATCTCAAAATATACACATGAGAGAATCTCAAACTGATTTCCATACTGGTGGAGGATCACACCCTGCGGGAACAAGGACAAGGAGAAATCAAATTTCCTTGCACCAAACACCCTATGGGAAAACTGTTTTTGATCTTATACATCCTTACGGGGTTATGCTTAACCTTGATGTATTAGATTTCAAAAACAGAGAAGAACTCATAGACGATTGGACATCTGCTATGAGAATTGCAACAGGAACACTTGATCTCAACAGAGAATGATTCATTAAACTCCTAGAAATGAGTCTTATGGGATCAGTAAAAATTGCTGGGGACATGACTTCGGTGGAAACCAAAGAATCAGTCATAGCCGGAGAATCTCTAAGCGAGATAGCCGGAAGAATGGCTACCCTTTTTAAAGCTCAATCTATAGGGGTAGATTATTTTAATAGTCAAGATACAGAGAAGAGGAAGAAATATACTCAAGCTCTGTATAATCTTGAATTACATGACATCTGTTTAGTAGATGAATACATTATGTTTTTCAATAAATATAGATGGAATTCAGGAGTCAAGAAGACATAGCTATGCAGCTTTTCTTCGCAAAAATGCCAAGTCGCTGGAGAGAAATGCTCATAAGGGAATATGTACCTGGAAATCCAGATACATTGGCACGAACAGCTTCTTTCCTTGAAGGAAAATCGGCGGAATGGTGCTATATGGCAGCATTACAAAAGAATTACAAACGCTTAAGGGGTATTAATAAACGTACTCCTTTGTGTTGTAAAGAAAATGATCTTCCAACAATTATTGGAAGTAAACCACAAAAGCATAATCCTATGCTAGAAGTAGAAGAAGTTCTTGGAAACCAAGAATAGTTTGGTCTAGACATAAAGCCAGATCTTATAAATCTAGACAAAGAAGCGGACCATCTAGAAGTAGGATATCCTCTCAAGCATCTAGTACATCTCGAAGCACAGGAATAACACCTACAAAGAAAACTTTCCGAAGAGCTCATACACGAGCTAATTAAAGTTTTAAGGATTGTAATTGCTGGACATGTGGAGCAAGAGGTCATATCTCGACTAATTGTCCAGAAAATGAAAAAAGAGGTACTAAACGCATCGATCCAACTCCGGATATTGAAGAAGAATTTTATTACCAAGATCTTATTCAGGTATACCGATTTGAGGGCATTGCCTCAGATGAAAGTATATATGAAGAAGAAGAAGTCCTAAGTCAGGAAGAATACGATGGAACTGAATCGGAATCTGACTGAAAACGAGGTGTTTCGACACGAAACACATGATGATTTGTCTGGGTTCTTTAGCCAGACAACAATATCTCATAACATGGTCCAAAAGATCATGAAAGAAAATCCTAGTCTACAGAGATATCAAGGATTCTCTACAGGACAAGTAAGTTCTTAGGAAATCTTGGCCTAAGAAACAGAAAACATCATCTAATCTATAAAGTCTCTAGAAGGGAAATGACAATCCCAATGGAACTTACTGGAAATAGAATGGAGATGCAATTAATTCCTTCTGAAGAAATTAAGGAGGAATTACAAGAACTCAAGATAGAAATAGCGAAGACCATGTCTTGGATTAATATTGGAGAAATCCAAATTATGATAAAAGCTACTTTCAAAGAAGGTATAGATTCACTCATTGATATTGCTATATGCGATAAAAGAATGGAGAACCTTCAAGATTCAGTGCTAGGAACTATATCAGGAAATCTCTGTTCAGGCAAGATTGTAGGAGTAATCTATCCAAGGATAGCCTACAACCTGGCAGATCGAGATTTCAGTCGAGCCTTGACATTGCATCAAAATTTCAAGGAGAAAAGACTGATGAAAGAATGTAATAGACTATATTCTATTACCTATCAAATCTCATATGCTTTATCTAATACACATCATTCAGAGTTGTTTATTATAAATGAGTTTATTGAGATACCAGAAATATTCGGAAAAGTTGCTCAGGCAATTTATCCAGAACGAATTGAATTTCCTGTAATACAGGAAACAGATATCCAAATACGAGACAAACCGATTCTACAAAGGAATCAGAGTCTTAGATTTGAATCAAGAAGACTATCTTTTGAAGGAGATAGAATTACAAGCTACAAATGGGGAAAAACCCCTGTCCAAGAAACCCAACATGAGCTAAAAAGTTTTTCAACAATAGGAAAGCTTAGATGCCCAGAAGGGTGGAAGGAAGTCGAAATAGTATTTGATATTACGAAACAAAGGAATCAATTTCCTTGTAATACCATATACTATTTAGAACAACCTATGATAGGAACTTACCAAGGAATTATCCAAGTTGGAGCATTGGAAGTTCATATCACAGGGATTCCAGGAAAAGAACCAGATCAATTGGTTCTTGGACTAGAGTTTCTTGAGTAACATAAACCTTGGAAACGTCTAGAGTATGGAATGGAGTTTATGGTAGAAGATAAGATGTGAAAAATCCAATGACCACAAGTCCTTTCTCCATATACATTCCCGTAGGAATGTTATATGAACAATATAAGGCAGAATATTTTGCTGCTTATATTGATTCAGGGGCTGGAATCTGTACAGTAAAACGAGGAGTTTTTCTAAATAATTTGGAAGAAGAATTACCAAAGATTGCTGGAAGATATTTTTCCAGAAGAATCTTAATCTTATGTAAAGGGATTAAGAGGACTGAAATCATGATTGGCGGTGATGGGCAAACACCTTGGTACAAGATGAAGACATCACCAATTTATTTTCATGATACAGGAGCTGACATTTTACTAGGAAACAATTTCCTACAAATGTTCAAATCCTGTACTCAAGAAAATGAGACTAGAAGATTAGTGTTTACAACTCCTTGTAACCACAAAATTATAGTCCAGAGACTAAGAGAGGCATTTTACAGAAAATTGCCGATCCAGTTTCGCAGCAAGCGTGGTGATTCAGGACAACTTCTGAACCAAAAAATCAAAGATTCTAGAAGGTTTGGAGAAACAATGCTCCAGTTGAGAGCAGATAAAACGCTCCAACCAGAAGATATGGGATACCTGAAGATAACTCTACATCAGAATGAAGTAGAGTTTGAATCAAATTTATCCTTAGAAGATGTCAAGAAAAGGATCAAAGAAAATTACAATGAAGATCCTTTGGCATGGTGTGACAGAAATCAACTCAAAGCTTGCCTTAAAATTAAGGAAGGCAAAGAGTATGAATTTGTCCGTTGCAAGCCTATCCCAATGAATATCATGGACCAAAGGGATATGCAGATTATAATCAAGGAACATTTGGACCTTGGTTTAATCAAAGCAGGAATGTCACCATATAGCAGTCCAGGTTTTCTAGTAAGAAATCATGGTGATATAAAATGAGGAAAACCCAGATTAGTTATTAATTATCAAGAAATTAATAAGATCATGGAGTTTGATGGGTATTTTATACCTAGTAGAGAACATCTAATAAGTTGCATACGCAACGCCAAGATATTCTCTAAGTTCGACTGTAAGTCCGGATTTTATCAGATTCGGATGCAGGAAGAAAGCAAGAAATTCACAGCTTTCTCCACACCTCAGGGACATTATATTTGGGAAGTATTACCAATGGGATTGGCTAATTAATCCCAGATATTTCAAAGAAAGATGGACAATCTTTTTTAAGATTATTTTAAATTTATGTTTGTTTATATTGACGATGTTTTAATAGCGTCTAAAGATATGAATGAATATGTTAAGCATTTGGAGATTTTCTCTAATGTTTGTAAAAAAGAAGGACTGATTTTATCTTAAAAGAAAGCAGTTATTGCAACAAGGAAAATCGAATTTCTAGGAATAGAAATCGATGAGTCTGGAATTATTCTGCAAGAACACATAGTAGAAAAAGTGCAGAATTTTCCAGAAAGTCTCAAAGACAAGAAGCAACTTCAAAGTTTCTTAGGAGTTGTTAATTTTGCTGGGATGTTTATCAAGAATCTAGCAAAACACAGGAAAATGTTTAGTCCATTATTGAAAAAAGATGCTAGATTTATATGGACGGATAAACACACAAAGAGATTATGCCAATTAAAGGAGATTTGTAAGAATTTTCCAAAAATGGCTATTCCTCAAGACGAGGATGATCTGTTATTATATACAGATGCTAGTGATCATTGGTGGGCAGCAGTTCTTACTAAGCTCACACCAGATGGAGAACAAACATGCAGGTATTGTAGTGGTTTATTCTCAGATGCAGAAGCCATCAGATGACATATCAACGAGAAGGAATTTTATGCAGTAAAAAGGGCTTTTGAGAAATGGCCATTATTTTTACTTGCAAAGAAATTCACTTTAAAAGTTGATAACACACAGGTGAAAGCTTTTTTAAGTAATATAATTGAATCTAAACCTGAGAAGGCCAGATTATTAAGATGGCAAGCATTATGTCAGAATTACATTTTTGATAATATGATAATTAAATCTCATGAAAATATTCTTGCAGATTTTTTAACAAGAGATGGACAGCATTGACATTGATGCTATTATCAAGATGCAGAGGCATTTGAGGGAACACCTTGAAATGCTTCAAACCGAGTTTAACAAGTTAGCACTAAACGCAGAAGTTGCGCGAAGGCTTCAACAAGCTGATAAGAGAATTGTCTCTGATCGAATCACAGGATGTTTACAGGCATATATTCGGTTATGGTCTGTAATGCAAAGGCCTATCCTCCAAGGCATTGAGAAACCATTGGTTTCCCAAATGGAGAGTTTTCGAGTACATGACTCTATACCTGGAGCAGGGGATTCAAGTACCCCTAGCACAAGTGTTAAGTCGCGATCATCTCCAGATGAGTCGGCTGAAACAAAAATTGAGACTCCAGATCCTTATCTCGAGTCCTCAAGTCAACCCTTCACCTCGGGGATAGAAGAGGGAGAGATCAACCTTAGGCCTTGTACTAACAAAGGCAAAACTAAGGTTGGTACTAATGAAAATGCAATTTCTCCATTTCAGGTCTATCAACAAAATTGGGAGAAATTAAACACAAGAATTGGCATCAACCCAGCCATGGTTCGAGTTGATGTTGCAGGAAAATATCCTAGGGTATGGATGAAACAAAATTCATATCCAAAGGAGGTCAAAGCCTGGTATGAATTCGGGGCTCTTGCCTCAGTTTATACTACTTCGCACAGCTTCCCGGAGATATCAGCATTACCAAAATGGATACAGGAAGCAGTACATGAAACTTGGACAAACAATGATCATTTGTCCAGAGGAGATATTTTGGAGCTGTATTTTTTCAGTGCAGCACCAGAACCAGCAGGGAAAGGCTCACACGAAGCTTTTCATTTCATCAAGCTAAGGAGGCCAGACATGAATTCTCAAAAATTTATAAAGGATCCTCCTACAAATGAAAACCCCTTAGTCTCTTCATTCAATGAAGATGACATATCTACCAGGAGAGCATGGGGTATCTAGGTCTGTCTCACAGAGATGGACAAAGTCAAGTTTCCATTTAAGTTTTATCAAAATTCTTTAAATGGATCGTTCCTGTTAAATACCATGACAGGAAAAACAACAAGCTTTGCAGAAGATCTGTTCGAAAAGAAAAGAAATCTTCTATGGAACAGCAAGCTGCCGGCCAGTAAAGAAACTCGTCGAAAATTCTGTAATATGGAACATATAGGAAGATGGTCGGAAAACATATGTCCTGAATGCCAGAATCATAAAGAACCGGAGTTCGGTAAAGGTTTCAAACCGAGATATGATCGGAAACATTTTACCGAGACAATGACAAGTGAGGAAGGACCACAATCACATTTTCCTCGAGGAAACAAAAAGCCAAAGATTCCTCGACAAAATTAAAAGGGACATGTGACCAAACCCACTAACAAAAGAAGGACCACCATGTGAGTGGGGAAAACAGGACCATCAATAATGAGTGGTAAAAGACGAAAGAACATTGGATACTTTATTTAAAAAAAGGAATCCAATCGAGAAAACAAGAAAACTGGACCCAAACCTAACACTATAAAGAAGGGTAAATGGAACCAGTTAAACACATCAGAATAAACCTTAAATATGTAACGTGTATATCTGAAAGTTTTAAAAAGAAGAATCAAGTATAAGAGAAGTGAGGCTGCAGCTCTCAGATCCATTATCAGAATGTACAAAGAAAAAGAAGATGAGATTACAGCTGATATCTTCCAGACTCATCTCTACTGGTACCTAGGAGAGATAAAAGAAGACGAAAAGTTAATTTCTAGATTAATAATCTAGAAAATGACATTTCAAGAAAGTAGGACCGCTCAACCACTAAATGGTCTATATGCAAGCTGTAAAGGCTTATCAAGATTTGAAGTCCGGGTTTCAAATCCGAAGAAGCCTTCTATAAATAAGGCAGGAAGAAAGAAGTGATGCTCATCGAACATTTTCCTCATTTCTTTCAACAAATAAATTGTAATATTTCTCTTTCTAGTTTATGTGTTTTTCAAGTTCGGCTACTTTAAGTAGCTAAACAAGTTTCTCTTCCTCTATAGAAGGTTTCAATGTAATAATAAATGTTTGTGTTTGAATAAAGAGATTTTGGCTCTAGCCCCTCTCATGTATTATTTTCAAAATTTTATCTTTTATTGTACACCCTAAGGTAGGAAACGAATTAGGGTTGCGCCAAGTGCTGTTGAAGGAATCTGCGTCGGTAACCATCGGTTGCGATCGTGTGGTTGGACTGTGAGGAGCAGTTCGTAAAAGACGGTGGATATAACCCGATAGTACTCCGGTCAAAGAGGTAAAAGATTTAATTTATTATACGGAAGCATGATGAGCCTTTATGTTTAAAAAGAAAAATCAATTACTAAAATAAGAGGATAAGGGTATTCTTGAAAATTTTAAAACATTAGGGAACTAAAACAAAGAAATAAAGGGATATGGAGTAAAGATAAAGTTTAGAAGGGATGTAAGGAGTTATTGAAAGTTTGCCTTTTTTTTAATAATAATTAAGTTTACCGTGTTTGGAAAATGCCAAAAAAAGTTGAACCAAAACCACGGCATGTGAAGAAAAAGAAACTCAGGGATGGCAACGTATCACGCGACATGTAATCCATGCAAGCCCTCAGCTCAACACGTTTCACTTCCCCTTCTTCCATAAATCCAACTGATCATCCTCACCTAGCTCCATCCATTCACTCATTCATTAATTCCGCACCCCCTTCGTTCAGTTCTTCGTTTCTCATGGCGGATCGGGATCGGGAGCGTGATCGGCAGCAGCTCCAACTACACCCGCAGCAGCAGCAGTACCGCTACGAAGGCGGCCTCAAGAACATCCTCCCACAAAAGGGCCCCTCCGCCTCCCAGATAGTCGCCATAGTCACCCTCCTTCCAGTCAGCGGGACCCTCCTCGCCCTCGCGGGAATCACACTCGCCGGCTCTCTGATCGGCCTCGCCTTCGCCACCCCGGTCTTTCTCATATTCAGCCCAGTTCTCGTCCCCGCCGCCATCCTCATCGCCGGGGCCGTGACCGCGTTCTTGACATCCGGGGCGTTCGGGCTTACGGGACTCTCGTCTCTCTCATGGGTCTTGAATTCATTCAGGCAGGCCACCGGCCGGGATCCGCAGGACTATGCAAAGCGGCGCGTGCAGGAAGCTACAGCTCAAGTGGGAGAGAAAACGAGGCAAGTAGGAGAAACAATCAAGGCTAAAGGTCAGGAAGGAGTAGGGCGAGAAGGAAGAGAATCGGGTGCGGCTGTCGGTGCACCTGCAGGTCGGCCTGCTTGAACCGTGAAGTAGTGGTAATAATATTGATGATTCAGAAATGTCTGTGTTTGTTTTGTTTGTGTCTCTGTTTGTTTGTTGTTAAAGAACATTTGTGATATAACTATCGCTGCGCTTACTTGCTTTGTGTATTCCATCCAGGTTATATTTCGCTTCTAAGTATTATATTTCCTCTTTGTTAATTTTGAAGTAACCTGCATGCATATATTGGATTTTCCTGTCAAAGTTTGTGTTTTTACATATAATTTAATATAATATAATATAAAATTTTTAGTAGCCTTTGAATTAAAGTATTCTTCTTCAAAAATACATAGAAATCATATTTTTTTTAAGAAATTTGGTTAGAATTTATTTAAGCTGATAATTTGAATTGTACTGGAAATTTATGGTGTTCTGTTCTGTATAATCTTTTAGGTTTATAAGAGAGATGCTCAGCTAATTTTGATAAAAACTAATTAGTTTTCATCTAATCAACTTTTATTTTCAAATGTTTTATAAAATTATGAAGAATGATAACATCAAATTTTATATTTTTGCAGTTTTTGTATTTTAGAAACCTGTTAAAAATAATAACAGTAATAATCAAATCGAAGAATGCTTCATTTATCAAATTTGATTTATTAAATTTGAAGACCAAGGCATTATATTCTTTGGCCAATGCGAAATAGAGTTATTTTTTGTAAGGTTAGATGATAGCAGCAGAAGCAGCAAAACAGATGCAAAAACAAACGTAAGTACGAAGAATATGTATGACAATGAGTTAAAGCTAAAAATACCTTGAAAAAAATGTTGAAAATAGGAATTTTTTCTTTAAATTTCCCCCAAGAGATGAAAACCACAACCGAATCTGTATATATATTACTAATTTCACATCAAAAATTTCTCACTGTACACCAGCCTCGAGAATTTCAAGAAAACATGGTACCTTTTTTTGGTTGTAATTGAGGTTCAAACAGATTTAGAATATTTACTCGAATCAGCAGATTCAACACCACTTCATGCTGTAATCTTTTCTGGTTCAAAAGTCTCCTACCAAATTTGAGATAAAAGGTTGATACACACATGATAATTTAAAAAGAGGTCAAGTAAGAGGATAATACAGTCTTAGATTTCGAAATTTTCAAGTATATGTATGTATATAATTTCTTAAAATGGAAGCAGGTCAAGAAGATACATGAAAGTCTACATGATAAAGAAATGCATGAATAGGAAATTCAAAAGTCTTGCCTACCAAAAAAAATGAAGAGTCATATTTTAAGGATAAATGACCAACAAATTTGAAAATAAATAAGGGAAAATTTTGAAATTTAAGAGAAATGATTAAGTTGTACAGCAGAACAAAAGATCTCTACAAGATGCGGAAAAAATAGACATGGAATTCCAATTTCCACGCCTAGCAAGAGGATAAGAGAGGATAAATTATTTCATATTCAAGATTTGAATAATTTCCAGGCATAGCAAAAGGAAAAGAGAGGATAAATTATTTCATATTCAAGATTTAATTCAAAAGTTTAAACACGAATATAATACACGATCAGAATAACAGTCACCACTATAAATAGGAGAAGCCTACCATTCAAGAATTACACCAGAAAATACCTCCAAATTTTTTAAAGTTGCTCCCTAGTTCTCTCAAGAATTTCGAGATTTGCTTTCTCAGTTTTGCCTAATGTCGGAGCTCTGTTGCAGTCTAGATCTAAGGATGATTCGAAAATCGTAGCGGAAAAAAAAATCGTCCTTCACGTTTTTCATTCAGATCTAAGTTAAGTGAGCTTGTTCTAAAATA
Source organism: Primulina huaijiensis (assembly GCF_012295235.1). NCBI lineage: Eukaryota > Viridiplantae > Streptophyta > Magnoliopsida > Lamiales > Gesneriaceae > Primulina > Primulina huaijiensis. Next base: position 16,107,306 of record NC_133315.1, on the reverse strand, counting down.
ACTTTTGTATTATTTCGGTTTTTTAAAGTTTCGGTCAAGCACTGTTATTTTGTTTCTACCGCTTCTTGACATGATTGTTGTATATGTTTTTGGTACTTTAAAGATTCAACTGGATATGGGTGAGAATCCCAATGCATGATAAGTTATGGCTCTTATACGACTGGATTGTAAGGACCTGGTTCCTAGCTTAATGGATCAGTTCCGATCCGTTAAGCATACCTAATTGTTACTCTCCAAAAATTTGTTTTCCGATGTTCTTGGTAATTGAATACGTGACATTGATATGATAGATACAAATGCTTATCGTTTTATAAAATTTTATGACGAGCGAAAATGACGACAATTCAAACAACATTACAAGCACCATATTTTAATGTTACTCTGGTGAGAACAATGATTGTTCATGACATCGCATTAATCCTTTTAAGCTTAGCGAATATAAAGATTTAAGTGGGTTGTATTTAATCTAAAATTTTGATGAGTTTTATTGACTTTTTAAATGATAAACTTTTGGTGGATTTGACATATTTTTATTGATTTTTATATAATCTTACATATTTACAAACAGATTTAAGTGGATTATTGTAGACTTTTTTGTAAGATTTTTGTAAAAAAGTTTATAGAATTTGATAGATTTTATACCTAACTATAACTTATTATTTTTTATTAATTTTTAAATTAATAATTAATTGACATAGATAATATATTCAATTTTATATATTTTTTAAAATTTATATTAGTAAATAAATTTACTTTTTTAAAAGTTAAATCATTTAATTTTTACATATATATATATGGGTTTGTATGTATGTTTCTAAATTTTTAAAAATACATCATTATATTAATCTGTAACATTGTGTTCGAATAATATATATCATATGGATTATAGCTTAAAATCTTAATTTTTATTTTATTTTGTCATGTAACAACTATTAAGAATTAAGTGACGTTATTTTTTTGAATCATTTTTTCTTATTATGAATATTATATTTATTTGAATAAATCTTAAATTAAAAATCACAAAATCAATTTTAAAATTAAAAATTTCTTATAATATTAAAATAAAAATTATTAAATTCTATATATATTTTGAAAATTAGAGAAATTGATAGAGATAGATGATAGAAAGATAAGAAGAGAAGTGACGAGAGATGAGAGAGAAAGAAAGAGCTTACTTATGAGTTAAAAGTTTTAATAATCCATCCAAATCTTTGGGTTAAACCAAAGACAAATTTTGACAATTTATAATTGTATATTAAGCTTTAGTATTTATATGTTAAAAGATTCTATGAAGTTATGAAAAAATATATTGAAAATTTGAATACTTCTAGATTTTTATAGATATTGTAAAAGTTAAAGTTGAATATCACTTGAATTTTTATAAATTTATGAAAATTTATTTTGATTATCGATATATTTTTATAGAATATTCCAAATTCTTGATTAAATATCTCTAAAAATTTTTAAAATGTTTAAAAATTATTTAACAATCATTGTTCTCACCAAATGGCAGTGAATTCCAAAGTTTAAATAAATCTTGCAAACTCAATTTGTTACTTTACATGATATAGGTTTTGATCATAAAAAATAATATTCTTTTGAAGCCGTAATATCATATCAGCTAATAAATTGATAAAAAAAAACAATTAAAGCTGTATTTATCTTTATGCATTTTAAGCATAAGTTAAACACTATCTGTTCTAGTCTAATAAGAAAATATTCATTTTATAGAATCATACCCAAGGACAACATAAACATAAAAAATAAATAGAACAATCTATTAAAGTGTTCTATAAAAAAATTGAATTGAAATAACAAAATGTAAACGACTGCTAAAATTTTGCTAAATACATTGCAAATAAAATATAAATTGGCAAACTCCTTTTATTTGCCAAAAAACCAAAATATTGTAAGTAAATCAATTGACAAAAATGAAGAATACAAATTATAGCAATAGTAGCAGAATTAAATCATTTACGGAATAGACAAACTATGTTTTGCTTTAGTTGAAATAGAAATCAACAAATTAAGTAGAAACAATGGAAATAATAATTTTGTAAATTCATATTAAGATCAAGTTTAAAACTGCAATTCAAAGAATTTTAAAAGCCAGCGGCGTTAGCTATTTATGGACACTATTGGTCGGATTCCTGCCTCCATCATTTGTGTTCACCATGTATGAATCTTCAGATTTAAATACATAAGCAACAAAGATTCAAATATGCCCGATAAGTAAAGATGCAAATGTGTCCGATAAAGTTCAGAAAACTTGGTGCCGCACATTAGATGAGGAGAAGCATAACTATAGCACGCACCTGAACTCACATTTTACGTTTTTCATATTGCAATAAATATCATTTTCTATGTCATGTTGTCGCCATACAAACTGCAGAAACTGTATATAATATATTAAAGCATATAAAACAAATTGAATGAGGAAGAGTAATAATTAGAATCGGAAAATTGCAATAGAGATGAGTTTGTTTTCAAGTTTCGGATGATAAAATCTTCTACTTGGCTATTTTTTTTCTTCTTTTATCCATGTTAAAATTAAAATGTATTCAATGAAGGCAAAGATTTATATTTTAAATTTGATGTTTCAATCAATTTTTGCGGGACTATTCAGACATTTATTCGAACAATAAGTAATCATGTATAGCAACTCGCTAAAATAATCACAAACCATATCATATAAATAACGAGGGAAAAAACCACAGAGTATTCATTTTTTGTCACCCTTCAGAAAATTGAAACAATTTTAGAATTTTTGTATTGAAAAGATTAATTTTTGAAAAACAATAACCAACATAAATAGCAAAGAGCAATGCAAATCAGAATTGAAGCAAATACTCAATAGATTAAAAACATTACAATTCATATTTTGTCATAGAACATTACCAGCATTGACGTATTGGCACAATTTGAGAAGCAGATATTATGTTAAAACAAAAATAAAAGCGTGAGAAAGGAAACTGATGCTTACAGATAAGATAAGAAACTGGTTTGTATGATGGAAATGTTGCAGGGTGGTGGAAGCGTGATAAGAGGAAGGATAGTGCCGTAAAGTTGATAATTAGCTTTCCACCGCTTCCTCATTTCCTAAATCCACTGCAAAATAACAATTAAATTGAAATAGATAAAACCAACCAACAAAGATACAACACAAAAGTGCATGAATAACTAAGTTTTTAGCACATTGGCATTCAAAACCTTTGCAGCTCACGAATTAGTCACGCCTTTAGCGGTGTAAACGTGACTTGAGCTACTTGATTCATGGACGGGCATTATTTCTCTCGATGAGTTCAACATTCTATTAACAATTTCTCAAATTTCCCAAACAGAATCATTCCAACTCACACTGCGAAGGCCTGGAATAAATTATCAGAAACTATAAATGAAATCAACGGGATAGATAACTTAATCTAAAAGGTCATATCTGAACAACACTCGGTTACATATGCCCGTGAAGAAAGTAGTATTTTAAATTCATCTATTATTCCAAAAAGAAATTCAGATTTCTTTAGTCAGCACATCATATCACAAGTCTCAGTGGCAGAGGCAAGGAATCAGATGGTGGTCATCCTCCTTAGCATAAAACGCATCAAATCCTTGTAATTTTCCTCAATAACTGCTCCGAGGACAACCAAGAAACCACAAAGCACGCACAAAGAAGCCATCACAAACAAAATCAAACATGTATAGCCGATTCTTAACTGGATTGTTGGCCTTCAGGATGAAAATTTCGGTCGACGATGAGTCCGATTGCGCCTTATGTTCTCTGGCTAAAGGAGTTAGAATAGATATAATATATTCCTACTTCGGATCCCTGGATGTCCTCTTGTGGAATATATTATATCAAATGAGAAAATTCACCATCCTCAGTAAACAAAATGAATAGCCTCCAGCTTTAATGTCACATATACAATTCTAGCGTAGCTGATGTTATCACAAAACCCAATAAAATAAAACGCTTTCCTCTTTAAAAAAACATGGATACCTAGAACCAAAATAAGGACGGAGCCCATAAAGAAGTTGAAACGCCACAGTTGACAAAAATTTCAATTAAAATGTCGTGCAGATACACTTAAAACATAATTTTTTACAGAAAAAAGAGATGCATGCAAAATCAAGGTACCTAAACTCGGGGCCAGTTAAAAAAGTAGGAGTGAGAGAGAAAGTATTTAAAAAACAAGGACTCTGACTTTTTTTTTAAGAAACAAGAAGTTGACTTTTGATTATTACATTAACTGCAATTAGACTCTTTAACTTAATTAATTCTCCTCTTTTTTTTTCTTCTCGGTCGACTCACATCTTTCCCCAATTAAAATTTACGAGTTATCTACTTTTTTTTTTCCCAAATCGATATCTGTCGACCCAAAATCAATTTAATCGACCAAAAATCTACTTTCAGAAAAAATAAGAGTCCACCCAGAAGAATTGGTCGACCAAAATTAAGTTGGTCGACCAAGATTAATTTTGTTGGTCGACCAAAATTTTGTTGGTCGACCAAGATGAATTCTTGGTCGACCAAACCAAGAAGAAATTCTTCTTGGTCAATTAATTTTGGTTGACCAAGAAGAATCCATAATTATGTGAGGTTTGTTTTTTTTTATTATTATTATTTCAATCTTGGTCGACCAAACCAAGAAGAAATTTTTTTGGTCAACTAATTTTGGTTGACCAAGAAAAATCCATAATTATGTCAGATTTTATTATTATTATTATTATTATTATTAATTTTTGTCTATTCTAATTATCTTATTCTCTTAATTTTTGTTGAATTTTGCAGAATATACCTTTGGCTCGACCCAAAAGCAAAGCAACAAGGTCGACCCAAAATCAACAAGGTCTACTTTGTGTCGACCCAGCTAAATATGTGATTCATATGTTAAAACATGTAATATTATATAACATACTTGTGAAATTGTGATTTATATGTTAAAACATGTAACATAGTTGTGAAATTGTTATTCATATATTAAAACAACATGTTACATAGTTGGTTGTGAAATTGTGATTCATATGTTAAAACATGTAGCATAGTTGTGAAATTGTGATTCATATGTTAAAACAACATGTAACATAGTTGGTTGTGAAATTGTGATTCATATGTGATTCATATGTTAAATAATGTAGCATAGTTGTGAAATTGTGATTCATATGTTAAAACTTCATATGTTAAAACATATAAGATAATTGTAAAATTTGTGAAATTATGATTCGTATGTTAAACATATAACATAATTGTGAAATTATGATTAATATGTTAAAACATGTAACATGGTTTTGAAATTGTGATTCATATGTTAAAACATATAACATAATTGTGAAATTGTGGCTCATATGTCAAAACACATGTAAGTGACTCATATGTCATAACATGTAACATAATCATGTAACATTATAGAACATACTTGTGAAATTATGTGATTCATATATTAAAAATATGCAACATTGGTCAAAATTGTGTAATTATACGTCAAAATTAAGTAATTATCGGTCATATTTGTCAAATATATGGATTCATATGTTAGAAAAATGGTCAACCCAAAAGCAATCTTGATCGATCCAAAATCACATGGGTCGACCCAGAGATTAGCATGGTCGACCCAAATATCAACAAAGTCGACCCATAAGTAACTTGATCGACCCAAAAATCATCATAATCGACCCAAAAACTGATCAACAAGCACTGAATCGACCCAAACTGGGTCAATGTTGGATAGACTAAATTTTAGGTCTACCCAAACAAAAACTTTGGTCGACCAAAGCTTGGTCGACCCAGCCAAGGCTTGGTCGACCAAGCTTTGTGGGTATAACCAAAAGCTTGGTGGGCTTGGTCTACCCATTTTTGGTCGACCAAAGCTTGTGGGTAGACCAAGCTTTTGCTCTACCCTTGGTCTACCTAAAATGGGTAGACCAAATTTTTAGGTAGACCAAGGGTAGAGCAAAAGCTTGGTCGACCAAACCTTGATCAAATCTTGGTCGACTCAAATAAAATATTGGGTAGATCAAAATTTTGGTCTACGGCTTGTAGATCGACTCTTTCTTATTCAAGCGAGTCGAAGAAACGGAAGAAATAAATCGAAATAAACTTTAATAAGCCATTTGTTCGATTGAGTTTGCTTAGATTGAAAGGATCTGTATCGAGAATTGATGGGAAGAAAAAGACGATTTACATTGAGAATCATCGTCGGAAAGGAAATGAAAGGAGATCGACGGAAGAAAAACCTAGTTTGAAGTCCCCTGAAGGGAAATTTAGGGAAAAAGGATTCGGTTCTGATTTATTTTAAAAAAAGGATTCACAAGTCAATTTAGATAAATATCCCTATGTTTAAGTGTAAATATATCATTAATTTAAATTTTTAATATTAATTTCATCCATCTCATTCAGTCGACTCCAAACTAGATTTCTCTTCCGTCGACCTCCTTCCATTTCTTTTCCGATCGCATTTCCTTTCCCGACAATTTTCGACGCAGATCCATTCAATCTAAACAAACTCAATCGGACAAATGATTTACAAAAATCTGATAATATAAACATTTATTTCGATTTATTGTTTCTGTTTCTTCGACTCACTTGAAAAAGAAAAAAGTCGACCAAATTTTGGGTAGACCCGAGTCTTGGTCGACCAAGCAGAATTTTGCTTGGGTCGACAAAATTATGGTCTTTTGCTTGGATCGAAAAGACAAAACTTTGGGTAGACCAAACATTTGGTCGAGCAAACCACTTTGGTCTACCCAAAAATGGGTAGACCAACATTTGGTCGACCAAAAATATCCAAAGTGGATCTTTGGTCATCAAAGATCCAAATGGTCGACCAAAGATCTTTTGGATCTTTGGTCGACCCAGATAATACTTTGGTCGACTGAAGCAAAATGTTGGGTAGACTTTACCTAAAATTTTGGTCTACCTAACATCGATTAAGTTTGAGTTGATTCAGTGCTTGTTTTTGTATTTGATTGGACATTGTATTAATTTTTTAATTTCGATTTAAGTATTTATGGTGAAATTTTGTTGTTGGTCAGTTTTTTGGTTGACCGGGGTGATTTCTGGGTTGATTCTGGGTAGACCATGATGATTTCTAGGTCGACCCTGTTGATCTCTAGGTCGACCCATTTTGTTTCTAGGTTGACCAAGGTTGCTTTTGGGTCGATCATTTTTCTAACACATTAATCCATAGATTTGACAAATATGACCGATAATTACTTAATTTTGACGGATAATTACATAATTTTGATCAATGTTGCATGTTTTTAACATATGAATCACATAATTTGACAAGTATATTATATAGTGTTACATGATTATGTTACATGTTATGACATATGAGCCACAATTTCAAAATTATGTTATATGTTTTAACATGTGAATCACAATTCCACAACCAACTATGTTACATGTTGTTTTAAAATATGAATCACAATTTCACAATCAACTATGTTACAAGTTTTAATATATGAATCACATAATTTCAAAAGTATGTTCTATAATATTACATGTTATGACATATGAGCCACAATTTCACAACTATGTTACATGTGTTTTGACATATGAGCCACAATTTCACAATTATGTTATATGTTTTAACATATAAATCACAATTTCACAACTATGTTATATGTTTTAACATGTGAATCACAATTTCACAACCAACTATGTTACATGTTGTTTTAACATATGAATCACAATTTCACAACTATGTTACATGTTTTAACATATGAATCACAATTTCAAAAATATGTTATATAATATTACATGTTTTACCATATGAATCACATATTTAGCTGGATCAATACAGTAGATCTTGTTGTTTTGAGGTCAACCGTTGTTGCTTTGCCTTTGGGTCGACCAAAATTTTGGTGTTGCTTGGGTCCCAAATTGCTTTGGTCGACCCAAGCATCAAGCAATTTAAATTTGGTCTACCAAATTGCTTTGGGGTGGTCAACCATGGGTAGACCAAGCTATTTGGGCCCAAATTGCTTGGTCGACTCAAGCAAGGTCGACCAAATCTTTTGCTTGGGTCTACCAAATATTTAAATTGGTCGACCATTTTTGGTCGACCCAATGATTGTTTTTGTATCTGAGTTCTTGTAATATGTTTATTGATCTTTTAATTATTGGACATTGTATTGATATTTTTTATTTTCGATTTCAACAAAAACTAAAAGAATAAGATAATTAGAATAAACAAAAATTAATATAAAAAAAACAAGCGTGACACACATGTAATTATGGGTCGACTAAGAAGAATTCTTGGTCGACCAACAAAATTTTTGTCGACCAAGAAAATTAATCTTGGTCGACCTTTAATACTTGGTCGACCAACTCTTCTGGGTGGAGAATTAATTAAGTTGAAAATTTTAATTACAGTTAATATAATAATCAAAAGTCAATTCCTTGTTTTTTTTTAAAAAAATCAGAGTCCTTTTTTTTTTTAAATTCTTTTTGTCTCACTCCTACTTTTTTAATTGACCCGTCGAAGTTAATGATGTATTTACACTTAAACAAAAGGACATTTATGTAAATTGACTTGTGGATCTTTTTTTTAAATAAGTCAAGATCCAGTCCCATTTCCCTAAATTTTCCATAAAAATCTCAAAACACGACAATTACAAATCTTTTCAATGATCAGAAAATTTCCCAGATGGTAAAGGTGATCGTGCATACAGAGAGCTAATTATGCAAAAATGCGATAACAATGAAGATCGAGATCGGCCACTCTGTTTTTTTTTTCTCAGGTATATTCGACAGAGAAGATATGAAAGAGTGAAGCGGAATCTATGAAGGTAAAGCAACAATATCTGAGAGAATAGTGCAGAGTTTGTGTTAGAGAAGCGTAATTTCTGAAGGTAAAGCAAGAATATGAGAGAATCGTGCAAAGCAGGTGTGTGGACCTGTTTTGTTGGAGACGTGGAGTGATTTTGAGAGAGAAAAATATTATCGAGGTGAAGAAGGAGGGCAAAAGTGTTAAAAAAAAAAAAAAAACTTGGTGTCCGCCAAGCAGTTTTGATGAGCATCAAAACTTTAATAAAATAATAGAGATAGTAGAGATAAGTTTGTCCTAATTTGAAATTTATAGAAAATATTTAGAACACAAAAATCTTACCTTACCTTTTGCTCAACTGTTTCGTTTCGTTTCGTTTCGTTGTGCCTTTCAAAATGTTCAGTAATCACTACAGATTCTTTGCTTTGATTGCGGTATTTTTCAGCTTTGCGCTTCCCAGATTCCCAAGTTTTTGAATCACGAAGATCTCTCAACTAGTTTTCACTCAACTCAAATGTTTGGGGCCCTAAATTCGCGCTTTTTTGAATTTTTTATTTTGAAATTTGGTCTATAAATTCAACGAAATTCTTGAAAGGGGGCCTGGAAAATTGACAATGGAAGCAGCAGCAGCTCCTGCGCTCGTTTTCCCGAGGTAATTTCACTACTCTTTCTTCGATTTTTAATTTGTTTTGCACTGCCACACTGTTAGGAAACTTCAGACGTCTGCTACGTTCATACTCTAATCTCCAGTTTCTACAAAACTAAATGCGGAAATAGTGAAATTGGGGGAGGCCCGATTAGGGCAATTCGTGGTTTTTTAAATCCATTGAAAAGAGAGAAATTACGGTCGGGATTATGTTTGGCCACTGCAAATGGTGGCTTCAGGAAGGCGCTGAATGGGGTTGCTGAAGGTGATGGAGTGATAATTGTTGATCATGGCTCGCGTCGTGATGAATCCAATCTTATGCTAAGTAAGCTTCTTCTTTATTTTTCTTCGTCATTTAGTACTGTTGGTTGTGAATCTGAGTTAGCAATTTAGATTATTATCCTTTTTTATGGGAGAATAATTACCGAACAACTTTGGAATATATTTTGATGTATAAAGTTTGGTCTATCCCAAATGCATTGTCTTTGTTTGAAGCCAAAAGTGAAAACCAATTATGCCATCATGAAGTGAGAAATCATGTGTATTTGTGTCATATTGGGATATGAAGATGAAGCACATGGGATCGATCGTTGTTGGGAATTAACAGTTTAGAGACTTTGTAATGAAGACAATTTTTTACATGATTATTTAGTATACCTTTTGATTTAGAGATTGGTGTTGTTTCAACAGTTTTTTTGATAAGAAACTATTTTATTAATACTAAATATCAAAAGTTTACAATGCGTAGTGGATGAGCGATCCACGATCCACGACGAGAAATTAAATTTAGGAGCAAGTCAAGAACAAATAAAATACCAATCCCTTACAAGATCTGCTAATAGTAAGTGCTGAAACGAGGGTATGATTAGTGTCCATCTCGCGACTCTGAGTTTAATTATCTCCCACAAATTCTCTGAAGACTCTTCTATGTCGTTGAAAACTCTGTTATTGCGCTCCAGCCATATCAACCAAAATAAGCAGTGAATAATAATGCATCAAAAGTTTCTGAGGCCCTTTCCCTTGAGGTAACCGTGCTCCATAACGAACATGTCTCTTGAATTGAGAGGAAAGGTCCATTCAAATCCCAGGTATTGTTTCAACAGTTAGCTCTATAAGACTGGTTTTTTTGAAGGTTGGATGTGGGGTTATAGTCGTTATTCAGTTTCGAGTAAAATTGCCTTTTATGTTTAATTTTTTAGCGTGTAACAACTTCTGGAGACATGAGAGGGAAATGCGCACTTTAATCATTTTTTAGCCTGGTTTATTTACTCATTGTTTATTGGAAGTAGATTATGTTAATAATTTAATTTAACTTTATTTCTTTTTTACAGATGAGTTCGTGGATATATTCAGAGAGAGAACCAAATATCCAATCGTGGAGCCTGCTCACATGGTATTATTTTATTTCATTGATACTTATTTAAGCGAACAACAGCCTATTTACATTGTAAGCTGCAGCAAAAGAATTTATTGAATGAATGATGGAAGTAAAACTTTGCGTTTCGATTCCTAATAATTTTTATTCTTCTACAAATTAGGAACTTGCTGAGCCGTCTATCAAAGATGCCTTTGATTTATGTGTTCAACAAGGAGCGAAACGTGTTATAGTGAGTCCATTTTTCTTGTCTCCTGGAAGGCACTGGAACAGGGTAACTACATACTGGTTCTTGATACCATCATATCATATGTATTGGAACCGAGAGTTGAACCTGACTATGGGATTTGTCAGGATATTCCATCTCTAACGGCGGAAGCTGCAAAGGAGCATCCAGGGGTATCATACATCGTTACTGCTCCACTTGGTCTCCACGAACTGCTTGTGGTAGGATTCTCGGTTTTTTCTTGTTTGTGTACAATTATTTGGTTGAATTATATTGTATCTAGTACTTCACCGAGTGTGAATTTTCTAATCCAAGCTGGCAACTAGAATGTGACAGAATGCATAAAATCTTTGCACGAAAGGATTTTTTTGCCATGTTCAGCTCCACATTTGTGTCCTTTTGCTTGCATTTTCTCTTATACCACCTGACGACAGGTTATATTTTCAGTATAATGGCCTTATGAGACCTCTATATATTACAGGATGTCTTAAATGACAGAATAAGCCATTGCTTGAGCCATGTTGCTGGTGTCGCAGAAGAGTGCCGGGTTTGTGCTGGAACAGGAAAATGCCGGTTGTATAATTAGTATTTGCCGGTGGCTCAGAAAGTTGAGAAGGCGAAATATTACTCGCTAGGGGTGCATTTAAATTCGTGATGGCATATTGTGAGCTCGTAAGAAGGTAAAATTTTCTGTGGTACAATACTGGTCCTTCTATATTGTGAAAAAACGTGGCAGACCAAAGTTTTGTAATGCGTAATATAATATGATGAGTTTTTGATTGTTCCCAGTCAAAGCCTAAGATTAAAGAACAAAGTACTTCCGGTGAGAACAGGCCATAATTGCTTGGGAAATTTCTTTGCTGTCATCTTTATTCAATGGATGAGTTTAAATACAAAATATTTCCAAAATAACTCTTCCTATTTTTATTAACTAACAATTGAATTTAGTTATAGGAATTTGAAATTATAGATCTGAAATTCATAACTTCAATTATGTCGATCCAAAGAAACTCGAGGGGATGAGAGAAAATTATCTGGGTTGATTTTCAGACATATTCAGACATGGGGAGATGCATGCAGAGTTGTGGGTGTAGACAAATCATAATTTTGCATTGCTACCATCTGAACATGGAGTAAATATAACCCACCTATCTTGAGCATGACAGGTCTTTTGAAAACAGGAAAAACCCTCTAAACCTACGTTAGCAAATGCATTTCTCAGCTGCAGCATTTGACATACGAGAGGTTAATCAATCATGGAAATGCCCTCCACTGCCACTTAATCAAAATGGGCCTCGCGTCGTGAAAATACATTGCCGTAAAGTTACTGATCATGTATTTAGACTCGAGAAAATTACTCGAAATTGGCCGAATGTTGAAGAGTTTAATCGGTTCACTTTAGTCGTTCATAACTGCGCTTGATCATTAAGAATCTCGGGTGGGTAATATTAGTGAAGCGTACCGGTTGTTAGATGAAAAGCCATAGAGAAATGAGGTCTCCTGGACTGCGTTGATATCGGGATTACTGAAGCAATGTCGTATTCTGTGAGAAACCCGTTTCTGAATTTGTTTTCATGGACTGCAGCAATCAGTGGATTTGTTCAAAATAGGCTGAGTTTTCAAGCAATGAAGCTGTACAAGAAAATGCTTCGATCTGGGGTTTTGCCTAACGAGATTACCTTTACTTCTGTTATTAGGACTTGTGGAGAGTTGGGTGATTTTGAATTAGGAAAATGTATTCTAGAGATGACAGTTAAGATTGGTTATGACTTGTGAGAATTATTTATCCGTTCGCAACTCTTTGATCACTTTTGTTTGTATGTTGGAGTGCAATGATCGCAAGGTTCAGTCAGAATGGCGATGCAGAAGAGGCATTGAGTCTGTTTAGACAGATGATGCATCATTTGTTCAAACCAAATGTGTCGTGCTATTCTAGTGTGATTAACTCATTAGCGAGCCTATAGGCTCTACAAGCTGGAAGGAATATCCATACTCATGTCATGTGTTGAAAATGTGTGTGGATGTATATGTATTTGTTGGCAGCGCACTTGTTGATATATGCAGCAAATGTGGAAATACTAAAGATGGCCGCTTGATGTTCGATCCACTTTTGGGAAAAAACACTGCCTGTTGGAATTGGATGGTCCCTGGTTACAGTTTTAACTGCCAATTTGCCGAAGCAAAAATGCTCTTTGATCAGATACCTAACAAAGATAGCATCTCTTGGAACTCTTTGATTTCTGGTTATGTAGAAACTGAGAATTTCATTGAAACATTTGAAGTGTTCGATGAGATGATTTTGTCCAGAGAACAGCCGAGCAAATCTATCTTTTCAAGTGTTTTGAAAGCTTGTGCTGGCTTAGCTTCATTAGAGAAAGGCAGGTATGCGAATGGAAAGGCTGTAAAACTTGGGTTCCAGCAAGATGTTCTTGTGGACACTGCTCTATTAGACATGTATGCAAAATCTGGAAGTATAGAGTGTTCTAAAAAGATCTTTATTCGAATGAAAATGAAGAACGAGGTAGATTGGACTGCTATACAAGGGCTTGTAGAAAATGGATTGGCAGAAGAATCACACGCCGTGTTCCAGGAAATCGAAGGAACCTCATGCATTGCTCCGAATGAATTAATGCTATTGTCAGTCCTATTTACTTGCTCTCACTGTGGTTTAATTGACAAAGGTCTTGACTAATTCGATTTTACGAAGAATATTTACGATATAAAACCAAATGAGAGACACTGCACGAGCATGGTCGACATGTTGGCTCGGTTTGGACGACTTTCTCAAGCAAAGAAGTTCATCGAAAATATGCAATGTGCCCTTGAAGGGAACGCTTTAGCTGCCCCCTTCTGAGTGGCTGTAGGATGTATGGAGACGACAATTTGGCAGATTTAAGGGGTAAAAAGATGTCAAAAATTGTAGAAACAAAGGCCGGAGGATATGTGCTGATGTCGAATATTTATGCTTCCAGTGGGGTTGTCGCTGTTGGTTGAGGTGAAGAATGGGGTGCATGTATTTTACTCCAGGGATGAAACTCATCCTCAATCTGCTCAAATTTATGGGAAAAAATGGAAATATAATAATAAATTGAGCTTAATGAATGTATGTAATTAGTATATAAATAAATAATATTTTATTGTTAATAATAAAATTATAATCGAAATATATTTTTACCAAATTTTAGAAATATAAGTAGTAAAATCATAGTTATTTCCATAAACACAAGATTTTACTGTCTTGGCTTGAAAAATATATAAATATTAGTTAATCACCCATTCATTTCACCGTGGTTAAAAGAAAGGAAGTCTCCAGCAGCTTAAACCCCGCAAGCTTCCTATAAAAGCCAAACGTCACCACCATGATCGTGGCATCTGGAACTCTATCGTCTCCGTCATTTCTCGCTTTCAAAAACCGCCGCATCCTTCCGAATCCGAGACTTTCGTACGGAATGTCGTTCAAGGACCCCCGCGCTCTCTTCACTCGCCTCCCGAACGCCTCAGCTCGCTGTTTTTCGGCCGCTCCGGACGGTGTCAGTAAAATCCAAGTTCGGAACCCTATCGTTGAAATGGACGGTATTTTTTCTATTATTGCAATCTATTCTAGGATTCTATTGGATGGTATCGATGATTGATTGGTCTTTTTTTATCGTTTTGTTTTTTAGGCGATGAGATGACGCGAGTCATATGGAAAACGATCAAAGACAAGGTATGAATTGTAGCACTGTCTTGTGTTTGGTGTTTTGTTTTATTATTTTTTCGTTTTTCGGTTGTGTGTTTTGTTCGGGTGATAATGAGCAGTTGTTTGATGTTATTATCACAGTTGATATTTCCGTACCTGGAACTGGACATAAAGTATTTCGATTTAGGTATATTGAATCGTGATGCAACCGATGACAAAGTTACTTTGGAGAGTGCGGAAGCTGCTCTTAAGTAAGTCTGTGTTATATTCTTAGTTTGTAGTTAGGAGTTCAAATTTACGGATGTTCAGTTTGTATTAATCAAGTTAATGAAATATGTGGAGATTAGGTTAAAATTGAGTTGTAATTTTATTTTTCTTTATGTTGTGTGTGAGTTTTATTGGTTATTCTGGTCGCATATTATTTTTTAATGACGTTTAAGGACCACCTCTTTGGAAAAGCCACATCGATGAAGAGTACTAACTATAGTCATGAAGGAAGAAGCCGACATGAACAGTGGAATCTGACCAATCATAAATACCATCAAAGATTCTAGTGACTGGAAGCTTCATGTTATAAGATCCATTAGATAAACAGTTGCTTGTTACACTAATAAGGATTTTGTATATTGTATTATAGTACAGATGAATTTCGCTATTCTACGACAACCTGAGTGCTTTTATGTTGTCTTATAGGTATAATGTTGCTGTAAAATGTGCTACAATCACTCCAGGTTAGCTATTCTGTTACATATTCTGTGCATCGATTTATATGTTTTACGGTGATTTTAACTCAAAAGTTTGACGACGTTCAGATGAGACAAGAGTCAAGGAATTTGGACTAAAAGATATGTGGAGAAGTCCCAATGGCACAATCAGAAATATAATAAATGGTCTGGATGTAAAACATACTGTTATATTCTCCATCATCAAGGAGTCATTGTTTCTTGTCCTTACTGACTTAGAATGTTCCCGATACTTTTTAGGAACCGTTTTTCGCGAGCCTATTTTGTGCCAAAACATTCCTAGAATTGTTCATGGTAAGATATTTCTTCTTGTTCCATGAA
The DNA here is from genome assembly GCF_012295235.1 of Primulina huaijiensis. NCBI lineage: Eukaryota > Viridiplantae > Streptophyta > Magnoliopsida > Lamiales > Gesneriaceae > Primulina > Primulina huaijiensis. Next base: position 16,091,548 of record NC_133315.1, on the reverse strand, counting down.
CAAAAGAATATAATTTTGAATTGTTATGATAATGTTACCCATTTTGCAGGTTGGAAAAAACCCATTTGTATCGGTAGACATGCCTTTGGTGATCAATATCGTGCTACTGACACAGTCATTAGAGGACCTGGAAAGCTTAAAATGGTTTTTGGTGAGATGATAACGTAGTTCTATCAAATACTGAATTTCAGAATAAGTGGTGACATTGAAACATTTCTGTTCGGTTATTAGTGCCAGAAAACGGTGATGGACCACTAGAACTGGATGTGCATGACTTCAAAGGTCCCGGAGTTGCCCTTTCTATGTTTAATGTCGACGAGGTATATCTTTTTATCGATTTTCCTGAAAAATGGTATCTTTTCCGAAGGGACGTACGCAAGTTTATTCCATCTTTTCTATATGCCTTTGATTAACTTTCAGTCTGTTCGAGCATTTGCTGAATCATCATTTGTGATGGCTTTTGGGAAAAAATGGCCTCTATACTTGAGTACAAAAAATACCATTCTTAAGAAGTATGATGGCAGGTATTTGAAAATCATAGCATAATTTTTCAACATTTTTCATCATTGAGTCACTCTCTGGATTTGCTTAACATATTGACCATCTCAGGTTCAAGGACATATTTCAGGAGGTATATGAAGAAAAGTGGAAGGAAAAATTTGAAGAGCATTCGATATGGTTGCCTTATCTCTTTTTTAGGGCATTTCATTGGCCTACCTTCATTGTTCTCTGAATTGTTATTATTTAATAAAGAATTTGCTCTTGCATAGGTATGAACACCGATTGATTGATGACATGGTGGCTTATGCAATGAAGAGTGAAGGTGGATATGTTTGGGCTTGTAAAAATTATGACGGAGATGTCCAAAGTGATTTACTTGCCCAAGGTGATATCACCTTGAAAGAGAATAAATTCTCATTATTTTGCCCATATTTTCAATGTGGTTGCATATTTTGGAATTATCAGTCAAATCAAAGGTCACTGAAAAAATTAGGTCCCTCATAATTGATTTATTTATCACCCATTGTGTTTTGAGCCTTCTCATAAAAAATCAGCTCTCACTTTTGTGCATCCCTGCAGACTCAATCAATCTCTCTGACATTAGAGCCTTTGATAAAAATCTTAAATCTACTTTCCTGGTTTACATTAGACTGCAAGTTATAAAAATGCTGCAGGTTCCGCTGATGAGATATACTTGTGTTTCCTGCTTTTAGTTTTTTGGATGGAATCGAGCTTTTTGGAACTATAATATCCTTGATTGGAAAACATTTAATGTTGTTCAGGTTCTTGTAACATCTCAATCACTCATGCCTTGCTCTTCCTATTGGTGGTGTTTCCCGAAGCTTTATTTATATGTTGATTGGGAACTCCCCACCTTTCTTAAAGAAAAAAATCAATACATGTATTATATTTTACTCGAAACTGAAAAATCCAAATGTTTTTTCTTTGTCAGTGCATGTTTCTTTCAAGTTCTGATTGTGTTTTGATAACATAAAGACGCATAGAATATCATAAATATCATAAAGATCAGAAGATTTACTGACGTCCATTTACTTCGCAGGATTTGGGTCATTAGGACTCATGACTTCCGTTTTGGTTAGTCCTGATTTGGCATAAGTTGCAGTACCTCATCATATCTGTCATGTTCGTGACTCGAAATCTATGCTTTCTGCCTTGCAGCTATCTGGTGATGGTAAAACTTTAGAAGCAGAGGCTGCTCATGGGACGGTGACCCGGCATTTTAGGTTGCATCAAAAGGGTCAAGAAACCAGCACAAATAGTATTGCATCCATATTTGCCTGGACACGAGGCTTAGAACATCGGTTAGTTTATCTCTGCTCTGGATATTAGTAACTTTTGGGTGTGGGAATTGGGATCCCTGTTTTTGAGCTTATAAAACCCTGTCGATCTGTCTGCCACAGCTTAGTTATTTTCCTATTCAGCCAGAGGGTTGCAGTTGGACGCAATTATTTGTTTCTGTTCCATTTTACTTGTGATTACGCTCTGAAACCATGCTTAAAGCTTGGAAAACATTATTTATAGGAAGCACGTGACGAAGTAGCCTCGTGTATTTTATGATTCAACTACTGAACTAAATATGGTTTTACATTTCTGCATCTCTCCCAGTGCCAACCTCGATGGCAATGAGAAGCTGTTAGATTTCGCTCACAAGTTAGAAGCAGCATGCATCGAGACGGTGGAATCTGGAAAGATGACTAAAGATCTCGCCATTTTGACGCATGGACCAAAGTAAGTGGTTCTTTCTCGATATTAATAACATACTTACCTAATGATTGACAGGAAGTTGCTATAAACGAAATCTTGGAAGATATTTATTTCTATGTTAATAGTGTTTTTAGATGATGTTATTATACAGATCTAACAGTTAACTTTGGTACTCATATTACTGTACTAAATTTGAATACAGTTGCAACACTCGACTAACATTACTATTAGTATACCACTTCTGTTGAGAAATATATCTTCTTACAGTGCCTTATGTTCTGGTTTTTGGTCAGGGTGTCGAGAGACATGTACTTGAACACCGAAGAATTCATTGATGCTGTCGCACAAAGTCTTTACTCAAAGCTTCATGCGACGGTGCCCGTTTAAAACATTAAGTTTAATTATGAGCGTGTATCGTGTTTAGAGAGCAGATAGAGGGGTTTGTGGTTCCTGCTTTCTTCTGAGAGAGGTGGATCTTACTCTTGCAGCTTTGACCTTCGGCTTCTTTAACCATGATGGTGTATATCCCACGAACTTCAATGAGATTCTACATTCACCTAGGTGTAGAAGCTTTGATAGATCCAACATCTGCTGTGTTGCAAGCCATTGCGTAAGAATAAGATGAAGAGTTAAATTTTGTTGGATTAAATTTGACAATTTGATATATGTGTGTGTATAATATATGTGTATGTATGTATGTATGCATGTGTCTTGTATATGTTTCCTATTATTTTTAACTGCATTTGAAAATCTTATCGACGTTAGACGGGCAAAGTAAATTGACTCGTAGCTTTGCTGGTGTCTCTCTCTCTTTATCATAAACAATTGTGTGCAATTGTGCATTGGTGGTATTATTTCACCCACTCGATGAGAATGGTAGAGAACCACAGGCAGCTAAATTGGAAACAGTCAAAACCGGGCGGTGGCTGATGATTAATGTTGATTTCTTACTCTTTTCCCCTATATCTAGATAAAATAAAAAATATGTTAATTGCTTTTATATTAATCTTCAAAATCATAACATAAAAGTTCATTATAACATTTAACAACATTGATTTCTCAAAAACATTATCAAATCAACCTCTTGAGATCGAATTCTCAAGACGTAATGTAATGCATTTGGGACAATTTTCTCAACATACAATCTCTGAGAAACAACACAAAATGTTTGTACGAGAAAATGGCACCACACTTTGTTGGGAAATTATATCGAAGCGATGTCGATCACGATGATAATATAGTACTCAAAAATTGCGGAATAAAATAACCAACAAGAACACGAAGATTTACGTGGTTCACCCAATATAGGTTACGTCTACGGAGCACTGCAACTTTTATAACTGGAAGAAATATTAAAACAAGTGTATAGATCAATACACTCAATATTTCTCACTCTCAACCCGAGTATACCGAGAAAATAATTTCTCTAACTCACACAAAAGAATTCCCGCACTCAAGAAAAAAAATACACTCTTTTTTTTCTATGCACTCTCTTTTCATCAAAGGTGAAAAACTTTTGATTTTGGAATACAATAACTGAAGGAATTGAGCTCTATTTATAACTAATTCTCTCTCACATACCTCCACCATTTTCTCTTTCCCTCGTACTTCAAATCCCCGTGATTGATTCATTTCTTCATCTAGCTTACCATGAAGAAATGTCGTCTTTATATCTAACTGTTCCAGATGTAAATCTTCTTTTACCATCAATCCAAGTACAGTCCTGATAGTAGTTAACTTTACCACCAAAGAGAAAATATCAGTGTAACCAATGACTTCTTTTTCACCTTTTACAACAAGTATTTCTTTGTACCGCTTGCTACCATCATGCTCTTCTTTTAATCGGTACACCCACTTGTTATGTAACGCCTTTTTGCCTTGCTGAAGTTCTGTCAACTACCACGTCTGATTGGATGACAGTGAATCCATCTCATCTTCTATTGCCAACTCTCACTTGGTTGAATCATCATTTTGCATTGCCTTACTTTGTTGATTTTCCAGACAGATCCATTTGTCATATTCATCCGGATATCACCCATACCAACAATTTCCAAGGGTTTTCCAACAGCCAGAAAAACTTTTCCGTAATCGCCAGCGATGTAATTATCAAATACATCGTGATCACCAGTGGTATGAAACGAAGCTCCCGAGTCCATAACCCAAGAATCAACAGGGCTTTCCATGGATAATAACAGAGCATCGTGTACTTCCTCAGTGACAACATTGGCATTATTTTTCGTTGATCTGCAGTTCTTTTTCAAGTGACCAGTTTAACCACAGCTCCAGCACTTCAAATTCTTTTCAAAGTTGCTTTTGTCTTTTCCATTTCTTGACTTGGACTTACCGCGTCATCGGTTAGAACTCTTTTCGCCACTCCTGTCCCTTCCTCTGTTCTCGAGATTTAGAGCAGATCTCGATGATGTTCCTTCACCCGAATCTATCACGCGAACTTCTTCAGCAAGAATTTGATCTCTGACATCATTGAATTGTAGCTTTCTTTTTCCAACAGAGTTGCTAACCGCTGCCCGCATTGGTTTTCAATTATTTGGTAAAGACGCCAAAAGGATAAGTGCACGAATCTCATCATCAAAATATTTTAACTGATGTTAGCTGAGAAACAATCGTGTTGAATTTATTGATGTGTTTAGCCACCAAAGCACCTTCTTCCATTTTCAAGTTGAATAACTTTTTCATGATATGCACTTTGTTGTTTGCCGATGGCTTCTCGTACATGTCCGATAAAATGGACATCATCTCTTCTGAGGTTTGTGTTTCTGCCACGTTATGTGTCACTTTCTTCGTTAGGTCAATCGTTTCACACCTAACACCTGTCGGTCAAGGAGCTCCCAATCATCATCCTCCATCTTTTCCGGTTTCTTTCCTGATAGAGGTTGATGCAGCTTCTTACTGTACAGATAATCTCTTATCTGTAACCGCCAGAACGAAAAATCTGTTCCACCGAACTTGTTGATTCTCGGTCCCGATCCATCATCTTCGGCCATCACTTCTTTAGCAAAAAATCTAAAAAATCTTTTCTGATGTGGAAGATCAGACAATGCTGCAACCACGGAGCATACTCAGAATTCTTGAGAATTTTCACAACAAGGCTCTGATACCAGTTGTTCGGAAATTATACCGAAGCGATGCCGACCACGATGATAATATAGTACCCAAAAATTGCGGTATAAAATAACCAACAAGGACACAAAGATTTACGTGGTTCACCTAATATAGGCTACGTCCACAGAGCACTGCAACTTTTATAACTGGAAGAAATATTACAACAAGTGTATACACCAATACATTCAATATTTCTCACTCCCAACCCGAGTATACCGAGAAAATAATTTCTCTAACTCACACAAAAAAATTCTCGCACTCAAGAAAAAAATACTCTTTTTTTTATGCACTCTCTTTTTATCAAAGCTGAAAAGCTTTTGATTTTGGGATACAATAACTGAAGGAATTGAACTCTATTTATAATTAATTCCCTCTTTCAGTTTCAAAAGAATTTCGATGTTGGATATGTGATTTTTAATATTTTATTTAATGTGGGCCTCACTCCATTAAATCTCACCTAACACACTTGTCCACCTCCTGGATATGGTAAGCAAATGTACAACAAATGATTACTTTAAGTCGATTAATGTAGTCAAACACAAATACTTTGGACAGCTACAAAATGCATCTATGATCTACCCCACTGTATTTAACCCCATATATCTATAAATCTCGCAGACGAACTATTAAGCCATCTTTTGGTGACATCACACGTTCCTCCCTCACTGAGAACGTGGTGTAGTTTTATCTTTTCTCTTGTGGTTGCCTGGAGGGTAAAGTTCGTTCGAGATCATGCCCTTTTACCGTAGATACATGAGACATGCGAGGCTGAAGTGGGAACTGGAGCATCCCCACTGAATCTCTCGAGACTACGACTACAAGACCTGCCATGACTCATTCCATCGTGCCTTCTTGTTAGGGGATCTAATGCGACTTCTGCCTCTTCTATTTTCATCAGCCATTTGGCCATTACTATTGTGAGAGCTCTAGTATTGATGGCTCCCAGACGCACCAGCTCTGCAGCTTATATCAGAAGCTATCATGTCACAAGTTCGAAATACAGGACCAAGATTAATGAGCCATTCAGTTATAACATACCTATCACGTCTGTGATCCGAATCACGACCACCGCCCCCATTAACTGTCGATATTGACATTCCGCAAGAACTTCTTACCCAGTTTCGTTCACAGGGGTAGAATCATTAAGCCTACCTCGATCACCATCACGCATGCTAGGGCCTAAACCAAACTGGCGTCTGGATTTTCCTGCAGCACCACCCCGTGAGGCCATATCACAAATTTCAAATAAGACATGTTGATCTGCTTCCTCCAACAATTTGACTAAATTAGCTGCGTGCTTCGCATCATTGTTACAGAAAAAAGTATAAGCAATTCCAGAGGCACCCGCCGCCCAGTTCTTCCTATTCTGTGAACATAGTCCTCCATTCCTTTTGGGAAGTCATAATTTATCACCATCCTGTGACAATAAATTTCAAGAAAGGCCTATTGTCCAACAAAATCCACAAAATATCTTCTGTATCTTAGTTGATTGATTTTTGTTTGTACATATATTGTGTTTATTGTCCAAAAAAATATTAAAAAGATCAATTTGACAGCCACCTACTTGATATCCTTGATGTCTAGGCCACGAGCAGCGACATCAATGGCTACAAGCACAAGGGTTCGTCCTGTGCGGAACTGACTTAAGACATGATCCCTCTCAGCCTGAGATTTGTCTCCATGTATTGCCGCAGCTACAAATTGTTGGGCTAGAGCACCAGCAAGTTGGTTGCACCATTTCTTTGTAGAACAGAAAATAATAATTTTTGATCCTGGTTCCTAAGATCTTAGTATCTGTTTTAGGCGCCTCAACTTGTCCTCATTTGACAGAACTTCAACATGTTGTGGCAAGCGCGTGAAATACAACATAAATATTCCAATAGCAACCAAGCTAAAAAGAAAATATCTATCTGATCATAAAGTTCTACTCTCAGTCAAAAAGGAAACTAACAGAATGGAGAGCACAAATCAGTCAATACGGACCTGGGTTATTGCATTGTTGCAGCAAGTTCATCAACGCTGCCAATGTTGACTTGCACATGGTTAACCAATAGCAATTCTGCTCACCTCCTTTGGCCACGTAGTAGTGTACATCAGGGTTTGCCTGCGAAGAGGAACGTCCTTCACAATTTTCCTTATCAAATCCCATGTCCAGCATTCTGTCTGCTTCATCTAACACCAAATATGAAACCTGACAGAGACTAACTTTTCTCAGATTCCAAAATATCATTCAAACGACCAGGAGTAGCCACCACGATATCTACACCCCTGCCTATGTCTCTCAGCTGAGGTCCTTTTTGAACACCTCCATATAAGCACTTCACCATTTAAAAAATCAAAACTAAAATCAACAACAAACTCAAGGAACATCGGTCTCGAAAACTAAAATCAGCAACAAACTCAAGGAAAACCGTTCTCAAAAACCAAAACAAAATGCATGTGTCAAGGGTCAAAAGGATTCATTTTTGAAAAGACAGGAGCTTCCTAGATAAAAAGAAAGGAAATATTAAGAAACGAGTAAAACAAAAATATACAAATTTATATGCCACCTCAAATAGTAAAGTTGGAGGCGCATGTAGCAAACAAATACATACTAGTAAAAAGAACAGAATCCAGTAAGAAAATCCAGCACCAAACACATACCATGCAAGATATCTTAGATGATCTTCCAAACTTCACAGCTTCATCTAGTATCTGAGTCGCTAAATCTCTCGTTGGAGACAACACCAAAACTGTTGGCCCTAATTTAGGATTATTACGCCATTGCTTCAGATGAGTAAAACCTGGTATCAAGTAACCCAAAGTTTTTCCTGAGCCTGTCTTGGCAATGGCTACTAAATCACGACCTTCCAAAGCAATAGGCCATGTCTCTGCCTGAATTGGAGTCGGCTTTGTCAATCTATTTAAAAGATAATCAAATGGTGGATGAGTCTAGGAAAATGGAGTTCATTGCTCCTGGAACCAACAAACTGAAATTCACATATGACGATATTGACTCAGTGTAATAGACGTACGGGTTTTGCTTGTTGGGTTATGTCATTAGTGGTAGACCCCCAACTAGTGCCTAACTAGATTTGTTCAGAAGATGGGGGAAAGATGTTCACTTCCAAACTCATGAGAGCGGATGGATTGTTTTTACATTTTCTTCGGCGAAACTAAGGGACTCGATACTCAATGAGGGACCATATATGGTTTATGGATACCATTTATTCATCAAAGAGATGTCACGATGCTTCCGATTCATGGAAGAATATCTAAATGCTATACCGGCTTGGGTTCCAATCCATGGCTTAGCCCCGGACTGTTGGAACCACTTCATACTCAGTAATATAGCCTCTGAATTGGACTCACCGATGCATATGGATCTACTGACCCATGGGTGCAAGAGAGTAAGGTATGCAAGAGTCTTAATAGAAATTAATGTTTCCAATCCTCTTGTGCATGAATTACAGGTGGAGCTATCCATTGGGATCGTGAATGTCAATTTCGTGTTTGAGCAAGACATCAAATTCTGTAGTGAGTGTCGTAAAGCTGGTGAACATGCAGCGGGCACAAGTCATAATCCACCCAATTCTACACGGTTTCGCTAAAAAAAAGTGGCTTGGAGACGTGATAAATCACGAGGCCGATCGAGGATGGTTAGCTAACACAGACATGCTTCGCCTAGAATGGATAACCCAAATAATCCCAGCATAGAATTGAAAGGCCCATCTGAGCTATTTCCCACCGTTGAGGTTGGGAAAGTTGCAGAAATCGGGGTAGTGGAATGTGTACTGAAGGGACCGTACTGTACGCTAACCATAATTAAATGGTTCTTGCAGACACTATCATTTGATACGTAGGGAATCATGTAAGCGATGCTGATAGGCGTTTAACATGATTAGTTGGGTTCTATCAGACTTGAGTTCTGACGTTCTTATTATCAAGGAGTTGATAATTAAGAATGCAGCAATTGGGGTATGCTCGTAAAAAGATATGTTTAGTCCGAATCACATGGAGATGTGAACCCACAGCTAGTTGTATCAGTGAACCATTGAGGGCCACACAAGTACTAGCTTTCTAGATCCCGTTGAGAAGTAAAATAGTTCAATGTGTTGAACGGCTTATAAAGGAGTTTATAGGAGTAAGGAAAAAAATAGAAGTATGACTTCTATGAGAGAATGTAACTTTTAATTTGAGGAAGTGTTCCTAAATTAAAAGTTGGTCAAACAAGTAATGTATTTGAAAATTGTGATTTTCATAAACATTATTATGGACTAGATTAAATTAATTCAAAGTGTTGAATTAATTAAACACTAGTGGACCTAGTAGAGTCCAAATAATTAAATTAATTCAAGTGTTGGATTAATTAAATTGCATTGGGTCTTGTAGAGCCCGATTAGAAATAATTATTAAACTAGTGGGCTTGAGTAAAATCAAGTAAATGTTAAATGGTCTCAAATGTATTTGAGACATTTAAATAAAGTTCATGGGCTTTATAATTGATACAAGCCCTAATAGGTTTTGCATGCTTGGGAGGTGAAGAGTTGGGGAATACTTTTTCATTAAAAAATTGCATGGCATGCAAAAAGTGGTCTCTACTTTTTCAAACACCAAAACAACTCATCCTCCCCATTTGGACATAGCCTTGGCCGAAATTTTGAAAAAAAAAACTCTCTCAAAATTTTTTCTCTCATCTTGTTCTTCAATAGTTGGAAAAACAATTCTCTTCTAAAAAAAATGCCCTATATTTTCTAGTGCAAGTGTAAGGTGGATCTTTTAAGTTTGGTGGTGGGCTTGATTTTGAAGAAAAGAAGCTTGTAGATTTGTCTTGCCTTGAAGAGCTTAGTTGTATATCAACAAAGTTGGAGCCATCATCAATCTCAAGAGATTGATAGGTAAAATTTTCTAAATACCCTATGAATGTCATAGTTGTGTTTTTGTATATGTTACATGCTAGTACATGAGGTGTTCAAGAAATTTTTCATTTAAAATTTCGGTTTTCATGCCTTTCAAAACATTTTGAACTTCCGTTGCGCATTTGAACACCTAAAATCGATCTCTTTCAACTCATATATCCCGACCGATTCGACAACCATTGGTATATCGAGAGTTGTCAATGAATCGNCTAGCACATAGAGTCTCAATGTTGTCCCGGGTCATAAGGACTAATGGTGTACAACCATAAACTAGGACGTTTCCACTCGATAAGTGAGAACCACTTGGAAAGTCCTTTATGGAGGGTTGTTCAGTGCACTCTACAAGGAGCACCTATCTGCATGCTCGGACATCACAATGTCCCCTACCAATGAAACATGGTACTCACATCGCAGATACTAGTCTCGAACTCGAGCGGCCTATATCCTTCTTAGCGGCGGCTGAATCGACTAGGAACTGTTTAGAATATACAGTATTGCAAATATGAGTTTCATGATACTCATCATATGAGCATCTCATATTCTTTCTACTATTTGTATATTCAAGGACTTTATCTATGCAACTAGCATGGGTATACAGATAAAGAAGTGCCAAAACAATAATTTCAAATATTATTAAAATAAAGATTGTTTATACATAGAGTTTAAACATGAACCCTCGGCCAACACTTGGCTCGACGGGCACCTACTCTAACATGTACATCCTACAAATCTTGACAGTGACTTACAGAAGCTAATTGATAAGGGCAAACAAGTTGTTGAAAGTGAATTCCCCATGTTAGGGGATACGCCCGCACAACCTTACGAGAAAGATGAGGCATTTATAGAGGTAACAAGCATGAAAAGTAAGAAGAAGAATAAGAGTAAGAAGTGGGTCGCAAGGGCAGAAGGACAAAAATTTGTCCAAATTCCTAGAAGATTCTGATGATACAAAATCTTGTGATAAAGAATACAGGGTAGCGGGGAACCGAGACTTGGAAAAGAGATACTTTGGGAATGAAGAGACGGGGCGGAAACCCACAACTGCCTCTGGTTGTATATTAAGATTACTTGTTGGAATATTAAGGGACTCCACAAGCCCCTAAAACAAAGGAGTGTTCGGGACAAGACGAACACTCATAGATTGATGTTTTTGGTATTTTGGAGTCTAAGTTGGATGAGAAATCTTTGCAAAGCATGATGCGTATCCATCTCCCAGGTATGCAAGCATGTAATAATTTCTTGCTTTCTAATAAAGGTAGGATCGTTGTGTTGTGGAATCCAGACACAGTTGATATTAGTATTATTAGTGTGCATGCACAGGTTATCCATCTTCGGGTGACTTGTGTTAAGAGTAAACAATTGTTCTTTATATTTTTTGTTTATGGTTTCAACACAATAGTGCAACGCCGTGCCTTTTGGGAGGATTTGAAATACTTTGGTGATAACTGCCAAGCTTCGTGGATGTTGCTTGGAGATTTTAACATTGTGTTGACTCCTGATGAGAAAAAAAGGGGCTTACCAGTAAAGAATTATGAGATTAATGATTTTGTGGACTGTGTTAACTCACTTGACTTGCAAGACCTTCGGTTCTTAGGTTGCTTTTACACGTGATTCGGTCCTACTGTGAGCAGTAAATTGGATAGAGTGCTGGTTAACTCTGTTTGGATGCAGTCCAATCTTCATGATATAGCAGATTTCTTGGCACGGGGATATGTCTTGGATCACACCTTGAAAGTGGTAGCACTTCTGGATCAGCATAGTATAACTAGTAAGCCATTCAAATTCTTCAACGTGTGGGCACTCAGTGCTGGTTTTGGGGATAATGTGGAGAGGAATTGGTAATTCAATGGTCATGGTACTTTGCAATACCAACTAAAACAATTATTTAAAAGTTTGAAACGCCCACTGCTAGCCCTGAACTCGATGAAATTCAGCAACATCTCAGCACGTGCTAGGGCAGCAAAAGATAGACTTGAAAGCTTATAGGTCTCGATGCTTGCGAGTGGTGTTATGGGTAATGAGTACAAAGAGATTAGAAGGGACACCGAAATATTAGTGGAATCGGAAAGATTGTTCATTTCTCAAAAGACAAAATATGATTATATCAAACAAAGGGACAGATGCACCAAATTCTTTCAGAATCTTATCAAGAGAAACAACAAGAAACGATCAGTAATGGCAATACGAAAGCAGGATGGTATTACTACTACAAGTACAGCTGAAGTTACTGAACAATTTCTTGACTTCTACAAAGGTTTGTTGGGTACTAAGGTGGAAAGAACAAGTATGCACCGAGACACCATATAACAAGGGCCCGTGTGTACAACATATTCATTGGCCGCAACTTACTGCTCATGTCACCATGGATGAAGCCAGATGTGCATTGTTTGACATTGATAATGACGAAGCTCCTGACCCGGATGGTTATGGCTCGTTGTTTTTCAAGAAGGCTTGGAATACGATTGGTAGAGATGTTTTGAAGTGTACAAGAGTTTTTTTCAGTGGCATACTTTTGATCCAGTGGAACCATTCCATTATAGCGATGGTTCCAAAATCTGCGGACGCTTCTTTTGTCCACGAATATTGACCGATTTCATACTGTACAGTGTTCTACAAAATCATTTCCAAAGTCCTAGTTGAGAGGTTGAGGAAGGTCATTGCTGGTATAGTTGATGAGGCGCAGTCAGCGTTTATAGAAGGTCGATCCACTGTTGATAATATTCACCTTGCTCAAGAACTGTTGAGTAAATGCTCTCTTAAGCAAGGCTCTCCTCGGCGCATGTTGAAGGTTGACATTCGCAAAGCATATGATACGGTGGATTGGAATTTCTTACATGAGGTACTCACTTGCCTTAACTTTCCTAAAAAATTTGTTGATTGGATTTTTGAATGTGTCTCTATAGCGTCGTACTCCATTATGCTGAATGGCCGATTCCATGGGCACTTTGATGGTAAAAGAGGACTACGACAAGGTGACCCTCTTTCTCCTTTCTTATTTACCCTTTTTGTGGAGGTACTTTCTAGGTCACTCAAGTGCATGTCAAGAGAAAGCTTGTTTGGTTTCCATCAGAAATGTAAGAACTTTTATGTAACACACTTAGCGTGATGATTTACTCTTGCTTTCTCGGGGTGATGTACAAAGTGTTTCCATGGTTATGAACTGCTTGAATGAGTTTAAGGATATGATAGGGTTGCAAGTTAACCTACTGAAATCAAACATTTACATGGCCAGCATTGAACCGTATGTCCAACAGAGTATTTTGAAAATAACTGGATTCTGCCAGGGTGAGCTCCCTTTTTGGTATCTTGGGATACCATTAGCTTCGAGGAAGCTGCGGTCCTCGGATTATAGCCTATTTGTAGATGCTATGAGGAACAAGATAAAGACATGGCCATGTCATTCTTTGTCGTATGCAGGGAAACTTGAACTCATTAGATCAGTGATTCAGGGAGTGGACATTTTTTGGCTATCTATTCTACGTATCCCAACTAACATCTTAAATGCTATTCATGCTATGTGCAGGAAGTTTGTGTGGCCAAGCAAGCATCCTCCAATTGCTTGGACACAACTTTGTCATTCGATTGAGGATGGTGGATTGGGGTTGAAAAATCTTAAAGCATGGAATGAGGCATTGATCTGCAAAACGTTATGGAAAATTCATATGAAAAAAGACAGCATGTGGATTAGATGGGTGAATCACACATACAGCAATTTTGGTGACGTTTGGCAGTGGATATGGAGAAGGGAAGACTCACAGTTGGTTAAGCAGATTTTGTGTATCAAGGACAGGTTGGTGCGTGCTTTGGGGTCGGTGCATGCAACGGCCACGTGCTTAGATGGTTGGTTTAATGGCAAAATACAGCTTCGTCATGCATATTAGTTCTTTGCTAATTCAGTGGGAAGATGGCCTTGGAAGCATCTCTTGGCGAAATCTTTCATCTTCCCAAAACATCGAGTTGCCCTTTGGTTATGGGCTCATAACAAGTTCCTTACTCGGGAACGACTTGAACATATCACTGATACATCTTGTGCACTTTGTACTGTGAATGCTGAATCTTTTGATCATTTATTCTTCAGGTGCAGTGTATCGACTCTATGTCTGGGATGGAATTCGGAAGTGGCTTGGGATGAGGAAGTCCATGGGATCTTCAACAACTGTTCTTAAAGCTTTTAGAGGAGTCTACCGAGGCAATTCAGTCCTTAATAAGATGAGGAGTGTTGCTCTTGCAGCTACAATTTACACTGTTTGGAATGCAAAGAATCGTGGTGTGTTTGAGAGTGAAAAGCCAGATGTTGAAGCCATAGTTAAAAATATTAAAATTTTATGTTATCGTTGTATTCCCACTGCGATTTCGGTTGTAGATGATTTGTAGTAGCGTAGGCAAGGTTTCGAATCCAAGGTAACTTTTCTCTTTGAGATGCCTAATGTAGTTGTACATGTACTATCTTTTTACTTTATCTAATGGAAGTAATTTCATTAAAAATAAAAAAAATAAAAATTGGACAAACAATAGGGGTGCACCAAATCACAGGTACTAGATCAAATTTTTGGACTAGTCATTTGGACTTATGCAACTGGCTAAGGCAAGAAGAAGCATGATTCCTCGGTGTAGAAATGCACTGCCTTCTGATGACAACAAGAAAAGAACACTTCTTCTCTCTTCAGACCAGGAGGCAGAACTCCCAGCCATGTTTGGATGCCCTTCACAAAAACTTGTCCACCGATAAGGGAGCTCCAAAAACATGTAACCCCCAAGGAGGACAGTGTACGAGCCACTATCACACCTGTGACAAAAAGTACAGATGGTTCGAGTATGGGTTCTTATTCTCCATTATGGACCTCCAGTAGGCACTGATTGTTATAGAAAAATTACTTGACTCGTGGTTAAGACTTCAATTGTTTCTGGCTATCGAAAGATCTCAAAGATACAAAATAAACACATACCTCCCTTAAAATCTCTGGAGCAAAACCCTCTTCTTGTCCAATTACATTTCACTCTCATCTTATTCCATTCCTATACACAAATCTAGGCGTAGGTGTCAAAAACTTGTCAAATTCTATATTGACTCAACAGTTCAAAGAACCTAATCTTATGCGTCGAGAAACATTTACCAAGCTTAAATTAATTACCACAAAATTGGTATTCAAATTCAGATACACAACTTAGGCCGTCCATCACTGACTGCGCAAGAGATCCATTTCAATTTTCAGCTATGCTTTCCTTTTTCATTTTACAAAGGATAAAATGAATTTTTAGAAGTAAGCCATTAACAACTGATTCTAATAACAAATATACTCTCATCATATATCGTCAATCTAATAGGCAGGAATGCAGGTCCAAGAATTCATTATGAGGCCAGCTTTTACAAATAGAAACATTATGTTCAGTTTTGTTGTTAAAAAAACACCTCATGAAAATAAAGTATGGATCCTTCTGTGACTCAAAACCAATCTATTTCGACAAAGAAAAAACATGGCTTCTTTGGAATCCAGATTATTAGACACTTCACGAGTCACAATGTTTATGTAGCACCGAAAAAATCTGAAAAGACAAACAATGCCTGAATTTATGGTGATCCCTCGAAAATTTTTTTGCGACGGTTTATCCATCAAAAGTTAGCGACGGTTTTTGATAAACCGTCGCTATATTAGCGACGGTTTTTATACACCGACGCTATAATAGCGACGGTTTTTCATAAACCCGTCGTCTACTAAAGTAAGCGACGGTTTTACAACAACAGTCGCTATATTAGCGACGGTTTAATAACACCGTCGCTATTTTTTGCGACGGGTAATATACCTGTCGCTATGTGCGACGGTATTATAAAAAACCGTCGCATTATTTTGCGACGGTTTCTTTAATCCGTCGCACTAGGCGACAGTTTTTGTTGCCCGTCGCCAATAGCGACAGTTGAGCATAACCGTCACCGATCTAGATCGGCGACGGTTTCTCACAAACTGTCGCTAATGGCGACGAGTTTTTCGACTACCGTTGCTATAATTCTTTATATACCGAAGTTCGCGAACAAATTACAGCGATTTTCGCCTTTTCGGATTTTTTTTTACTTTTTAGCGGAACTCTATCAATTTTTTCGCATTTTCAATTTTTTACTTTGTACTAACATTTTTTTTATTGATTTCGTAGATTTGCTCGTCGGTGTAATCTTTCAGGGTTACGTGGATCTGCATATCTTCGCGCAAATAAGATTTTTAAAGTTTTTTTTTTATCGAAAATTTAATATTTAATTTTAATATTTGTGGTGTATCTTATTTATGAAATTTTGCGTAGTATTTTGATGACTTTTAATTATTTTTACAGAAAACCGTAGCTTAATTAAGCTACGGTTCTTTGAAAAACGATCACTTTATATAGCGACGGTATTCGAAAAACCGTCGCCTAATATAGCGACGGTTTTTCAAATATCGTCGCTTAGTATAGCGACGGTTATGTGAAACCGTCGCTTAATATTAGCGACGGTTTGTATTTAACACGTCGCTAAATAAGCGATGGTCTTGATCAGGAAAACCGTCGCTATAGGCAACGGTTTTTGAGAAATCGTCGCTGCAAAATAGCGACGCGGCCTCCTGTTACAGTTTTCTAAACCGTCGCTTAACCGTCGCTAACCCCGTTTTTTTTTTTTTGTAATGTAGTATTTTCTTACACATTTGGAGTATTAAAAGAGCCAAATCAAGCATATGAAATTCCAAAATAGATAATTTATAAGTCAAAATAAGTACTTAATCTTATTTCATGATTAGTGAGGAACAAGTTTTTTTTAAAAAAAATAAAATGACATGAATTAGTTATCATAATGCATTTTTAATGAAAAGACCAACAATGATTGAATTTATGATAATTGCTCGAAAATATAGTATTTTTTTTTACACATTTGGAGTATTCAAATAGTGAAATCAAATATTTGAAACCCCATAATAGGCAATATTTAGTAGATGGAGAAGACACAATTATTTTGGTGGATAAAATTATATATTTATTTAAATAATAAAAAGATAAAAATATAAATTTACTTTACAGGGAGTTAAAACAAAGTTTGTAATGTTGTTAGATGATGATTCGTAAAAATATTTACCTAGGTATTGAATCTTATATCAAAGATGTACAGATGAATTTTTTTTCAAATTTACTGTTAATATGATATTTAATTTGACTGATAAATAATATTTTGTTTGATTTGATTGACTAAATTTGAAATAATATGGTAAATTAACATTTTGCTCTTTTAATAAAATAATAATATTACTTATTAAGGGTAATATTGTAATTTAAATTTGATGATCTAATTAATGTAAGATAAATATTTGCATTTTTAAAATCTAAATAGAGACAATAAAACAATGCTTAACAATTGAGGATGCCATATTAACATAGAGTTCACGTATAGGAAAATGTTTAAAAATTGAAGACGTCATATATCAAAATATTAATCAAATAAATGTTAAGTAGCTAAATTTTCCTTAACGAAATCTATGCTACATATAACTGAGCCTATTGGGAAGGCACCATTTTTTTTCGAAATTCTCTTATATTATAGATATGTAAATTTGATTTTATGTATATATTAGTAATTTTAATCATTTCTCATCAAAATTTTTTAACTAACTGTTATAGATAGTATATAATTTTCAATTATATTATTGGCGCACTGTAATGCTTGGGCTTTTGTATTTCGGGCCACTCCAAATATAAAGCGTAATTTATTTTTTATTTATTATATTATTGGGCTTTGGCCCATAATAAAATAGCCAGATCAGCCCATTTCTTTTTAGCTACCGATCTCCTTCGATTCCTTATCGTGTCATCCCCCAGTCCACGGTCCTCGCTAACTATGGCTTTTACGCTATCTTCAGTTAACCTGCGCTACCCCTCTTATCCTAAACCCTCCGCCGCAGCTTCACTGAGCTCCTCCATCTGCTTTTCCCGAAACATCTCCGAATTATCAGCCAAAACCTATCGCAAACTCCACAACAACCGTGCCACGGTCCTCCGCTCTGTCTCGGCCGTCGACGCTCCCGAGAAAATCATCGAGCTAGGTGACCAGATCTCGAACCTAACCTTAGCAGACGCACAGAAGCTTATCGAGTACCTCCAGGACAAGCTAGGCGTATCCGCCGCGTCCTTCGCCCCGGTGGCAGCCGCGTCCGCTGCGCCGACGGCGGAGGCGGCTCCGGTGGTGGAGGAGAAGACGGAGTTCGACGTGGTGATCGAGGATGTCCCAAGCAACGCCCGAATCGCGACGATTAAGGTGGTTAGGGCTTTGACGAACCTGGCGTTGAAGGAAGCGAAGGATTTGATCGAAGGATTGCCGAAGAAATTCAAGGAAGGAATCTCCAAGGAGGAGGCTGAGGAAGCGAAGAAGCAGCTCGAAGTGGCCGGCGCCAAGATAGCCATCGTTTGATTGAATCCATTGGTAAGAAAATTATGTGTATCAATCGATTTAATGGTCAATTCCAACCAAAATTCGACGCTGAATTCGTATGTATTGGATTGATTCGTTGTGGAAATTGACGAAGAATTCAGGTTCTATATGGATAGAAGTCAAATCCATAATAACAATGTTTTGGGAAATTTAGGAAAAATGGAGATCAATGTGATTTATTTTTTTAAAAAAATATTACAAGTAAATTTATATAAATGTCTCTGTTTGAGTGTAAATACACAATTGAATTTGATTAGATATATATATTTATTTAAACCTTGGACCAATTGAAAATATAGGATTGAGATAAAATATTTAAAAAATAAGAATTTTTTCTTTTTTTTTTTTTAAGAAACAAAGAGTAATTATTGATTATTACATTAACTAGAATTAAATTCTTTAACTTAATTAATTCTCTTTTTTCCTTTTTTTTTAGTCGACACACATCTTTCTCAATTAAAATTTACGAGTCATCTATCCATTCTTTCCTAAATAAAACCAATAAAACAGTCATCTAACCCTTCAACTGTTTCCGCATTACATTAAATTCAACTTCACCACCTCCTCTGTGTCTATTCCCAACATGGTTTTGCTCATTTCTCAGATCTAGATTTAAATCTACTCCAACATCTTGCCCAATTCATCTGTACTTGAAGAAAAAAAAAGTTCTGTCTCAGTTCATGTCCAAGTAAGTTTTCTTCAATTTCCTAGAACCTCGTGTCATTATTTTCTTCATTTAGCTAGATCAAAGCTTTAATTGACTTGATTTAAAGAATAATTGCTTCGAATAAGCTGGGTTCTAGTTTTCGTGAGCTGTCGACACACAACCAATTTAGTCGACTCAAAACTTACTCTTGAGAAAAAGCAAGAGTCCACCCAGAAAAATTGGTCATTGGTCGACCAAATATTATGAGTCCACCAAGAAGAAATTCTTCTTTGTCGACCAACATAATTTTGGTCGATAATTATAGGTCGAACTGGTGTGACCATGCTTATATGTTTTTTTAATTAATTTTTGTCGATTCTAATTATCTTATTCTCTTAATTTTTGGTGAATTTTGTAGGATATGCCTACAATTATCGTTGTTCATTTCGATGATAAATGGGAAGTGAGTAAAGCGATGGTATATAAATGGAATCCAGGGCCGAATGCAAAGTTTGTTGTTATTCTAGTAGATGATGATACTTGTTATTTCGAAAATTTAAAAAGTGAACTATATAGAGCTGGGAAAGTAGATGATACTGCCAACTTGAGGTTGAGTTATCTTCTAGAATCGTCGTGCAACATTCAACCGATTTATATAGCGTATGACCATGATTTGAAAGCATATTTGTATTTTGATTGTCCGAAAAGCAGGTCAGTGCTTCAAGTTGAAATGGAACATGTTAATGATGCTTCTTTTGATGTTTCCGATAATGTGCACAGAGTTGGTATTGATGAATACAATATTAATTTTAACGAATACAGATCTTTTGATGATTATTTTGACTTGAAAATTGTTTCTTTGGATCGTAATAATACCAGTGAGTTTTTCGACGAAGCACATAATGTGGATGTCATCTATGTGGATCGTAGTAACACGACTGAGTTATATAATGAAGCACGTGATGTGAATGTCATCAATGGCGTTGAGGTCAAGGCAAATGTGGTTGCAAGTAATGAGACAAATGTGGTTGCATATGTGAATATTATTAATGACACATTTTCATTCACAGATGGTTCAAACTTGTTTGTTGGTCAAGAATTTCCAAACGGAGATGCGGTGAAAAAGGAGTCAAGTAGAATCAGTTTGGAAGCTTGCTTTGAATTTGAGACTGTAAAAAGCAGCCAAAAAATGTATGCCGTAAAATGTATAGTGTCTGGTTGTAAGTGGAGAATCTGGACATCAAAGATTAAGAATGATTCACAAGCATTCTCCGTTCGGACATATTGCAATACACACACTTGTGGTTTGACAGGGAGACGCACGAGAATCTGCGGAGCGAGTTCCGCTGTTGTTCGTGATATGTTGGTGGATAATTTTTAAGGTCATCCAGTGCCAACTGTACCGAAAGCGGTGATGGCGATGATGCATCATAGTATGAATGATGATATATCATATTACAAGGCTTCGAGAGAGAAAGAACTAGCAGACAATATTTTGAAAGGTGGTCCTACGAAGAGTTTTAATCTATTGCCTTGTTATTTGCACATGGTTGAGAAGATGAATCGAGGAAGCATAACAGACATATGTGTCGACGAGGAAAATCGATTCAAGTATATGTTTTTTGCCTTTGGTGCATGCATCAGGGGATATCGAAGTATGCAGAAAGTTGTATCAATTGATGGTATGTGGTTGAAAGGCAAGTATAATGGTGTTTTACTCGTGGTATCGGTACAAGATGGAAATTATCACCAATATCCTTTGACGTGGGGAATCGTTGATGTCGAGTGTACTTCTTCGTGAAGTTGGTTTTTAACGAAGTTGTTTGAAGTAGTACCAGATGAGGATGAACTGGTGATAATTTCAGACAGACATTAGGGAATCATTAATGCCCTTTCTAGTGTCTATAGAAATGTGCATCATGGTTATTGTACGTGGCATTTATCCCAAAACTTGAAATCTAGGTGCAAAAAGAAGGGTGCAACCGAAATATTTTTGCACGTTGCAAAAATTTATAAGCATGTCGAGTTTGATATTGCATACAATGATTTTAGTAAGGGATATCCTGAGGCCGCTCAGTTTTTGGACGTGAGAGATTCACTTGATCGATGGACTCGAGCATATTGTCCAAAGACCCGTTACAATATTATGACGACAAACGTGGTTGAGTTGATCAATGCTATACTACTTGAAGAGAGGAAGCTTCCAATCATTGTACTTTTAGATTCTTTGCAGAAACTGTCATCATCTTGGTTTGCTTGATATCGTCACGCATCAATTGCAGCTAACACTAATCTGATCTCTACCATCGAGGGGATTCTTCGTATCAGGTTCACTGATGTCCAGAGAATGCAAGTTTTTGAATTAGGACGTCTTGAGTTTGATGTTAGGAGCCGTCGACATTCGGCCATAGTGGACCTGCAATAAAAAATATGCACATACCGAGTTTTTGATATTGATAGAATCACATGTGTTCATGCCATTGCAACCAGTTGGTTAGCCAATATTGATTTATATGATTTGTGTTCAGAGTATTATTCTATGATGACATTATGCATGGCTTATTCAGAGACTGTGTATCCCGTTCCCGAAGAAAGTGAATGGCCACGTAACATTAATTTTCCAGTGGTCCTGCCTCATTTTTTAGAGAAGAGACTTGGCAGAAGAAAATAGAACATAATTTCTTCAATTCGTGAATTCAGCAGAAGATAGAAGCAGATTCAGCATTTGGGTTGACCCAAGTTATAGCCTTTATGTCGACACGAAAGCAAGCAACAAGGGTCGACCCAAAGGCTAGAACTTTGGGTCGACCCAAGTTGCTACATAAATGCTACTTTGTGTCGACCTAAGCTAAATATGTGATTCATATGTTGAAACATGTAATATTATATAACATACTTGTGAAATTGTGATTCATATGTTAAAACATGCTAAATAGTTGTGAAATTGTGATTCATATGTCAAAACATGTAACATAGTTGTGAAATTATATTATTCATATGTTAAAACATGTAACATTATTGAACATACTTGTTAAATTATGTGATTCATATGTTAAAAAATAAAAACATATAACATTATAGAACATGTGTGATTCATGTGTTAAAACATGTGAACTTATAGAACATACTTACGTGATTTATACTTTGCAAAATTATGTGAATCAATTAATGGATTAAAACATCTACGATTGTCGGGCAACATTGGTCAAAATTGTGTAATTATCCGTCAAAATTAAGTAATTATCGATCATATTTGTGAAATATGTGGATTCATGTGTTAGAAAAATGGTCGACCCAAAAGCAACCTTGGTCGACCTAAAATCAACATGGGTCGACCCAGAGATCAACAGGGTCGACCCAAAGATCAACATGGATCGACCCAGATGTCGTCCCAGAAATCACCATGGTCAACCCAGAATCACCATGTTCGACCAAAAAACAACATGGTCGACCCAAAAGCAAGAATTGTCGACCCAGAATCAACATGGTCGACCCAGAAATCACTAGGGTCGACCCAAAAACTGACCAACAACAGGGCACGGTTTGAGAGCCACGTGTTAGTCACCCACTGAAACATCCTGGGCAACATCAAACCGTCCACCACATCCATTTTCTTTGCAAACTTTTGTGCCACACTCGGATAATATTCATAAGCGAGGATCTGTAACATAAATTTCAAACAATGTTATTAATAGAAATAAAGATAACAAATCTACTTTAACATTCAAAAAATGATATACCTGCAGAAGCAGCACAAAACCACCGAGAAAGAAGCTGTCATCTACTTCTTTTCGATCATGTGCCTCGGTGAGGTAAGTATATCTCCCTAAAAGGTCCTTCTTCAAAGCTCGGACTGCATCACGATAGACTACTCTACTCCATGGATAAGTGTTAAACATATCCAAATCATTTACAAGCCTTAGATATTTAGGGCCGATCTTCACGGTCTTTTTCCTAGTCCTCTCACCGAAGACGGCACAACAGAAGTAAAGACTATACATTTTTAACTTCTCCACATCTATCCCAGTGTCATTCTGCCCTTGGACAGTGATTTCACAAATCACTAGATTTCACAAATATGACCGATAGTTACTTAATTTTGACAGATAATTACACGATTTTGACCAATGTTGCTCGACAATCGTAGGTGTTTTAATCCATTAATTGATTCACATAATTTCGCAAAGTATGAATCATGTAAGTATGTTATATAATGTCACATGTTTTAACACAAGAATCACATATGTTCTATAATGTTACATGTTTTTAACATATGAATCACATAATTTCACAAGTATGTTTTATATTGTTACATGTTTTAACATATGAATAACACAATTTCACAACTATGTTACATGTTTTAACAAATGAATCACAATTTCACAATTACGTTACATCTTTTAACATATGAATCACAATTACATGTTTTAACATATAAATCACAATTTCACAATTATATTGCATGTTTTAACATATGAATCACAAGTATGTTATATGATATTACATTATTAACATATGAATCACATATTTAGCTTGGGTCGACACAATGTAACATTTATGTAGCAACTTGAGCCTTTGGGTCGACCCAAAGGCTGGAACTTTGGGTCGACAAACTTTGGGTCGACCCTTGTTGCTTGCTTTTGGGTCGACACAGAGCCTGTAACTTGGGTCGACCCAAATGCCGAATCTCCTTCTATCTTCTGCTGAATTCACCAATGGAAGGAATTATGTTATGTTTTCTTCTATGAAATCTCTTCTCTAAAACAAGGAGGCAGGACCACTGGAAAATTAATGTTACGTTGTCATTTAATTTCTTCGGGAACGGGATACACAGTCTCTGAGTAAACCATGCACAATGTCATCGTAGAATAGTACTCTGAACACAAATCATATAAATCAATATTGGCTAACCAACTTGCTACAATGGCATGAACACATGTAATTCTATCAATATCAAAAACTCGGCATGTGCATCTTTTTTATTCCAGGCCCACTATGGCCGAATGTCGACGGCTCCTAACACCAAATTCAAGACGTCCTAATTCAAAAACTTGCATTCACTGGACATCAGTGAACCTGCTACGAAGAATTCCCTCGATGGTAGGGGTCAGATTAGTGTTAGCTTCAATTGATGTGTGGTGATATCGGGCGAACCAAGATTAGGCCACTTTCTGTAAAGAATCTAAAAGTGCAATGATTGGAAGCTTCCTCTCTTCAAGAAGTCTAGCATTGATCGACTCAACCCCATTTGTCGTCATAATATTGTAACGGGTCTTTGGACAATATGCTCGAGTCCATCGATCAAGTGAATCTCTCTCGTCCAAAAATTGAGCTTCCTAAAATCATTGTATGCAATATCAAACTCGACATGCTTATAAATTTTTGCAATGTGCAGAAACATTTCGGTTGCACCCTTCTTTTTACACCTAGTTTTCAAGTTTTGGGATAAATGCCACGTACAATGACCATGATGCGTATTTCTATAGACACTAGAAAGCGCATTAATGATTCCCTAATGTCTGTCTGAAATTATCACCAGTTCATCCTCGTCTGGTACTACTTCGAACAACTTCGTTAAAAACCAACTTCACGAAGAAGTACAATCGACATCAACGATTCCCCACGTCAAAGGATATTGATGATAATTTTCATCTTGTGCCGATACTATGAGTAAAACACCATTATACTTGCCCTTCAACCACATACCATCAATTGATACAACTTTCTGCATACTTCGATATCCTCTGACGCATGCACCAAAGGCAAGAAACATATACTTGAATCGATTTTCTTCGTCGACGCATATGTCTGTTATGCTTCTTCGATTCATCTTCTCAACCATGTGCAAATAGGAAGGCAATAGATTAAAACTCTTCGTAAGATCACCTTTCAAAATATTGTCTGCTAGTTCTTTCTCTCTCCAAGCCTTGTAATATGATATATCATCATTCATACTATGGTGCATCATCGCCATCACCGCTTTCGGTACAATTGCCACTGGATGACCTTGCAAATTATCCACCAACATATCACGAACAACAGCGGAACTCACTCCGCGGATTCTCTTGCGTCTCCCTATCAAACCACAAGTGTGTGTATTGCAATATGTCCGAACGGAGAATGCATGTGAATCATTCTTAATCTTTGAGGTCCAGATTCTCCACTTAAAATCAGACACTATATATTTTACGGCGTACACTTTTTGGCTGTTTTTTACAGTCTCAAATTCAAAGCAAGCTTCCAAACTGATTCTCCTTGACTCCTTTTTCACCGCTTCTCTGTTTGGAAATTCTTGACCAACAAACAAGTTTGAACCATCTGTGAATGAAAACGTGTCATTATCAATATCCACATCCGCAACCACATTTACCTCATTACTTGCAACCACATTTGCTTCAACTTTAACGCCATGGATGACATTCACACCACGTGCTTCATCATATTATTCAGTCGTGTTACTACGATCCACATGGATGACATCCACATTATGTACTTCGTCGAAAAACTCACTGGTATTATTACGATCCAGAGAAACAATATTCAAGTCAAAATAATCATCAAAAGATCTCTATTCGTTAAAATTATTATTGTATTCATCAATATCAACTCCGTGTACATTATCGAAAACATGAAAAGAAGCATCATTAACATGTTCCATTTCAATTTGAAGCACTGACCTACTTTTCGGACAACCAAAATACAAATATGTTTTTAAATCATGGTTATTCTCTATATAAATCGGTTGAATGTTGCACGTCATTTCTAGAAGATAACTTAACCTCAAGTTGGCAGTATCGTCTACTTTCTCTGTTTTATATAGTTCATTTTTTAAATTTTCGAAATAATAAATATCATCATATACTAGAATAGCAACAAACTTTGCATTGGACCCTGAATTCCATTTATATAATATTGCTTCACTCACTTCTCATTTATCATCGAAATGAACAACGATAATTGTAGGCATATCCTACAAAATTCACCAAAAATTAAGAGAATAAGATAATTAGAATCGGCAAAAATTAATTAGAAAAACATAAATAAGCGTGTCGACCCATAATTATGGGTCGACCAAGAATAATTCTTCTTGGCGTCAAAATTATGTTGGTCGACCAAGAAAATTCTTCTTGGTCGGCCAACGACCAATTCTTTTAGGTGGACTCTTTCTTTTTCTCAAGACAAGAGTAAATTCTGGGTAAACTAAATTGGTTCTGAGTCGACAGATTCTTCAAGTACAGAAGAATTGGACAAGATGTTGGAGTAGATTTAGATCTAGATATGTGGAATGAGCAAGAACATGTTGGGAGTAGACATAGGAGAGGTGGTGAACTTGGATTTAATGTAATACGGAAGCAGTCGAAGGGGTAGATGACTATTTTAATGATTTTATTTAGGGAAGAAGGGGTAAATGGCTCGTAAATTTTAATCGAGGAAGATGTGTGTCGACCGAGAAGAAAGAGAAGAGGATAATTAATTAAGTTAAAAAGTTTAATTCCAGTTGATGTAATAATCAAGAGTCAACTCTTTGTTTTTTTAAAAAACAAGGACTCTTTTAAAAAAAGTTCAGAGTCTTTTTTTTTTAAATATTTTGTGTCTCACTCTTATTTTTGTAATTGGCCCCAATGTTTTGGGCAAATCTAATTGGTAATAGAGATCACCAAGTTATTTTTCGAATAATCTTTCATGTTTTTCCTACTAAAATATAATATGTTTTCCGAATTCGTATGTATTGGAATTGACTAAATGATTTAATATATTTGGTCGGATCTTATCTATAAAACCTATTCTCTGGTGAAAGAAAATAGATAGTCGTTACCCAACCCAACACCCTTTGGCATGTCCAAACCAATCCCAAATACGGACCTATTCTCATACCTGGAGCTGCTCCAACAAGCTTCTGCCAAATAGACAATGGGCTCAGCATCGGGTTTGAATTTGCAACAGATACTTGCTTTAGGTAATAGGTCCGAATTCAGTAGAAGCTGGAGAATATAGTTTATCGAGCCCAATGTGCATCCGTAATAAATCTTAATTTATTTTGCCTTTAACGTGATTAATTACAGTAAAATGCAAACTCCAATGCGCGATAAAACGAGATTTCTTTAGTTTAGCTTTTAATATGACAAATATTTAATATTTTTTTAATAAAGTAAATTATTAAATTTTTTATAATAAATTCTTTAAACATTTCAGAACTTTAATTATGTGAAAATAATAATTTAACGGTCTCATTCATTTCCCTCAATAGAAAATTTATGCCCTACTAGTATATCGATGCACGCTTGTACGATATTTTTTATAATTCTTTTGATTTATATTAAAATGAGAATCAAAATGTAATTATAAGAAATAGTGAGGGATTACATTGTAATTTTGATAGAAAACAATTTTGGTGAATTTGTCCATAATGGAGGGGCAAAATGGATATACATATTTTGATTTGTTTGACGGTTTCTATCATGTCCTCAACTTTAATAAAATAGAATATATATAGTATAACGAAGATACTATGAGTTGTTATTACGTTGGTTTACTTTTTTATGGTTTTTATAATTATAGATATTAATCAGATTTTGTTTTATCGAGTTTACATGCTATATTTGTTTGATATAGGCGTTCCGAACTCTAAATGTAGCACAAAATTTCCCATAGGAAACGTCACGGATAAATTTTGTGATTCAGAAAAATAACTAAAAACATTTTTATCAATGTTTTCGGGGTTTTTCATGTTAATTAATTTATTGTCAATACTATATTTTTGAAGTGATGAATAATATTTTGAGCAGGTGGTTTTCCATCTCTTAAATTGGGAAGAATTAATTTTGTTAACTTTCTGTAATTGGAAATATACTGATTTCATTATATTGAGAAAGAAAAGGATATCCGTAAATTGCGCTCACCTGCGTGCTCAAAGTGCCAATGATCGTTTATGGAAATTTCACGGCTTGGGCGTGCAAATTTATTCAGATCGTACCCGATTATGATCCATGTTTACTTTGAATATTATGTTGTACCATTCCTAATTCTAATTTATTTTAGAGAATAAAATTTACATTTTTAAAAAATTATAGATTCATTTTTTTTTAGTTATTTTGGTTATTGACACGAACTGAATTTCGGAAATTAATATATTTCGACAAATCCAATAGATGGTTTTTTTTTTAATCTTATGGAACACATCAAACAAAATTTAAATCAGTTAATCAATTTTTTTTTAATAAAATTGACAAACCTAACTAAGATATTCAAAAGTTAGGGCAAGGGATAAAAGAAAATGCACCATATTGGATCCTTACAGCTTATTTTCATGCTAACTGTAATGGCAACACAGGGAAAATGAATTTTGGTTGGTACACCACCAATTTGTGACTGTTTTGAATTGTGTTGTAATGTTTATAAATTTTAAGTTGCACGGTTGCCATCAAGTATAACTTTTGACGACACGCAACAAACGATCAATCTCATGAACAGATTCTAATGAGTTGCAAGGTCATGAAATCAATGACTATGATTGAAACACTTATCAATATTTAATATAGTTGGTGATAATGATACAACTCAAATATTTCAAAATCTAATACTCTACAATAGATTAAACATTACTTGAACACTCTTCTAACAAATGCCAATCGGTACTTGCACATTTGAATGCGAGCAATAATTAATTCCAAAGAAACAAATTCCCCTTAATGCGGTGCTTTCCAACAAGCCACGATTAATAGAATCGTACTTTTATTTATTTATTTAATTTCGAGTAATAAAAAAATAAAATTATTTTAATATTTTTCCTAAAAATATTTTAATCAATTTAATTTGTAAGTTTTATTGGGCTGTGCTATCGTAGGACAAGTCTGCTCTGTGTTGGGATCTACTTATAAAATTTTTAAAAAAAATTGATTAAAAATAAATAAATAAATTAGGTCAGACTCAATAAAAGAACTGTATGACAGTATATTGATTTTTATATTTCGATCGAAGTGGCTTTTTAGTTCGCTAAAAGTCATCAACAGATTTAATTATTGAGGAAAATAATAAGAAAATAAAATAAAAACTTATCACAAAAAATGAGTAGATCCCACTTAATACTTATTGGAACAGATTAAATCAATTTTATCTGTATAATTTTTGGTTTGTCTTCCATTTGTTTAATATTCATATTATATTTGAATTTTTATAATAATATATAATATATTTGAATTCTTAACATATAAATTGAATCATGAACAATGCTCCCACCCCTCAAAGTTATATGTTTTTTTGACAGAAAAAAAAAATTGAAAGTGCAAGACAGTAAATTTTACATTTTTGGATTAAAAGATCGATCCGACCGGACGGATGAATTTGATTTAAATACTGATTTGAATAATGAATTTCAGATGACACCAATATTTGGTGTACATTTGAATCCTTCGTGACTACTATTAAATTCAAAGATTTTGAATCTAAAATCCTCTTGGTTAATTAATTAGTCAAACAATTATAACGTATTTTAAATTTTAGATTTGAATATCAATATTAAATTTTACAATATCCATTCAAAATTAATGTTAAATTTTCATTTAAATAAAATTTAAAAGATATTAAATTGATGCATATTTTTTCACTAATTGTTTCCATTATTTTTTTAATATAATTTTCCTTTTATTTGAACATCATAAAAAAATCATATATTATTAAGATGATGAAAAATCAAAGATATTGATAATGAAAACGAGAGAGAAGTGTAAATAAAACAATATATTTTGAAAATAAATAAGATAATATTAATAATTAAAGCCACATCATACCAAGAATTTATTAAAGTTCACCGTTATTTAACAATCAAACAACCAGTAATCAGCTTTATTAACTTTTTTCTTTATTTTTTTTTCCCATTGGATTAATTTCAAAATTTGTTGCAGTTAAGATAAGATATAGAATTGATAAAGAACAATAATTTACTTATGCTACCTTCTAGTTCAAATCGAGCCCTTGATTTGTATACTTATTCTATACACGATACTCATACTTTCAATAAGCGACGTGTGATTAATGAGAAAAAATATATAAAAATATTATGAATTACAAATTTCTTTATATAATTGGAGACAAACAGTATAAGTCAGTACTATTCATGCATGCATTAATTAAGTTATGTCTGGAAAATAAACCGTAAACAAGTCATTTTCACCAATACCAAGAAAGTGAGAAATTATTCATAAATACTTAACTAATTTCACATAGAAAGAGCAATCCAAATTCCAAGCCCAAGGGGTAAAATGGACACTTACAACTCACCCCTTGGAGCCAAAAAAAAGTTTGAAGAGACCAATTTTGCAAAGGTTTCGACTAAGATAGAACAATTTCTTCGAATTTCCCTAGAATTAAAGGAACTTGAGTTCCCTTTTTTGCCCCTACCCATTCAAAATATTTCCACTAAAAGAAACCCTACCAAAGGCCAAATGACCAACCTCGTACAGCTCCAACCAGATCTCCTCTGCCGCTGCAGGATTGTCCGTTTCCCCTTCTTCCCAGACAATTCCCGATGTGCATTCATTGACCCTCTCTTTTCTTGAAATTCCATCTGTGTCCCCTCCTGCGCCGCATCTCCTCTCCTTGTCCATTATCTTCCGGATCTTCTCCTTCTTCCGGCGGCGGATGAATCTACGCGCCACCGTCCACGGGAGCTTCAAGAATGTCAGCGTCAGAAGGTTCACCACCGCGCAGGGGCAGCAGCAGAGCGCCACGCAGTCGGCTATCACCCACGCAGTGCAAGACTGGCATGATTCCCCGGTGCACGCGACCGAATCTCCCTCGTCCTCCTCCACCATGTGCCGTCTCCGGCAGTGGTATCGGCGGCTTCTGCCCACGGCGGCGCTCGGAGAAGTCGACGAAGCTGGAGATGGGTTTTGATCGTACATTGATATGGATCAATTAATATGCTTCGAAATGCACTCGATCTAAATAACTTTTCTGCTAAAAACACAGAAACAAAAAACCCTTTTCCCTGAACTTGGGGATCAATCGTCAACCGAGAACATATGAATCCTTCATCGGAGAACAATGGCGAATTATCCCCATTTATGCCAACAAATGAGTGAAAAAGTGGAGGAAAATGATGGGATTTATTTGGTTTTGAAGGATTCAATAAACACTACGCCCCTCTAACGTACGTACGAAATGTGAAGTTGTTGTTTTTCGAAATATGGGAGTTTTTCAATGTAATTATTCTTGTAATTCCAAAGAGCACACCTGTTCATGTATTTAATGCTTTGAAGGTTGACATTTTTGCTGAAAAGAGAGCACGGAAGACCACGCGCACAAAATTCCGCGTGGAGTACACTCCATAGTACAAAATGTATTTGACAATAATTAGACATGCATGAGAAATCTTATAAATCAGGTCTATTATTCATAAATTTATTAAATTTATAAGATGGATTGAATATATATATAATGAAAAATAATATTTTTGATATAAAAATAAAATTTATTTATGATTCAGATCGAATATATATGAAATATGTCTCACAAAATTGATTTGCAAAACAGTCTCATTAGAGTGTTTTTTGATAATGAACAGGTCTCTTATGAGACGGTCTCATAAATATATGTCTATGAGGTTAGTCAATTTAATCCATAAACAAAGTGAAAAATAATATTTTTTCCAAACACATAACAAACATATTTGAGTTTAAATCGAAATTAGTTTTCATTTAATGGGAGTGAATAGCTTATTTTCACTCTAACTAGTAATTATTGATAATTAATTTATTGACCACCATTGACAAACAATTTGCCATTATTAGAATGGAAATACTTTAATAAATTTTTTAAAAAAATTGACAAGTGAGAATGGCTAGATATGAAGATGTCAATTGAATATTTAGCAAGTAAAATTTAAAAAATTGTAAATTTTGTCCTAAAATATGAAAGATGAAAGGGAACATGAAAGACTTGAATAAGAGAGCCATGCATGGCAGGTCCCAATTTTGTGTAAACTTAGCTCCACAGTAGAATGTCGTAATTTACATGACATCCCTTCGTGTCTTTATGAACAATCATTTTCAAATATAAAGAAAATCTTTTATATATATATATATAATTCGAGTTTCATCATCAAAATAAAAAATTCAGAACTAGAAATGTGTTTTTTCATATACCTAGATGTCATGCCANAGACAATTAGAATAACTAACTTTTGATATAATGATCTGTTTTAATAATTATATATGTTAATAAAATGTTAAAATTTTAATGCAAGTTACATATAGTTAAGCAGATAGAGTTTCTGTTTTTAATACATTAAGTTATAGGTTCAATTCTTACTGGTTCATTTTTTTATTCATTTCTTTTTCTATTTATTTTTAAATCTATATATTCAAATTGCAGTGTACTCTCTCACTATTTCTTATAATTATATTTTGATCCTCATTTAACTATAAACCAAATGAATTATAAAAAATATTATAAAAGCACGCAACGCGTGCGTAGGTGTACTAGTATATTATAATATCTGAGAGAGTTAGAAAAACTGTTTGAGGAGTACACCAAAATTTCTTCTCTTTTTACCCTCATCTTCAATACCAAAAAACTTTTCTTTTTTTCTATCATAATTTTATTACATTTTTATTGAAATTAAGTTTAATATAAAATATATTTTTTTTATACACAATAATATATATGTACGAACACACTAATTATAATATTCATATCAAAATTTATAAATGTCCAATATTCATTCTATTATTTGATTAGGCAATATTTCAAATATCTAATATTATGTTACACGCAATGCATGTGCCTCGGTTGCTATATATATCCCTTCTGTCCCAACTCTTTAGATTTGTTTATATTTTCACTTATGACAATTATTGAAAAATAAAAATTTACAAACAAATTTTGGAAATATTTTAAACATAACCCTATTTTATTAGTTAATTACGTGTATTAGTAAAAAAGAAAAAATAAATACTACTAAATATAGAAATAATCGGAAAAAATAGTCCTTATTTATTTGGGACAAGATGATATATACATATATATATACACACGTGTGAGTCTAGGTGGATGGTTGACATGTACATAGGGGGGATTTCAGCATGTACCATGTGACAGTCATGAGCATGTGTTTTCGAAGAATGCAAAAGTGTAACTAATTTAATTTATTGTAGTTTAACATATCAATAAGAAATGAGTCTTTAAGTTTCTTTTTTCCTAAATGGGATTTAATTAAATTATCAAATAATCACACCATAAAATTCACAAGATCGATGTTTAATGAATACACACTGTTATCTTCTCCAATCCCCATTCACGAGTGACCTTTCAATTATACAAAAAGTTTGTCCTAATTTAATATGGCATGAAAGATCATGTTCCATTATATTAATTGTACTTAATGTGGTATTTTAATAGTATAAATTCACATTAAAAATGACTTAGCGAAACGGATTTATTAGGATTCGACACTTTTAATTTAATAAATGAGTAAAATGATGTTTAGATCGAGTAGACTGTTATGAACTTCGATTACGTAAATCATGAGTAGGTTTCTTGGATATATGTCTGATATACAAGCTAGTAGGCTCGATTCATAAACA
Organism: Primulina huaijiensis; assembly: GCF_012295235.1. Classification (NCBI taxonomy): domain Eukaryota; kingdom Viridiplantae; phylum Streptophyta; class Magnoliopsida; order Lamiales; family Gesneriaceae; genus Primulina; species Primulina huaijiensis. The sequence goes on along the minus strand of NC_133315.1, from coordinate 16,057,636 downwards.
GAGTGGAAAATTCAGTCACGTCGGATCACGTACATATTTCACAAAATTGATATATGATACGGTCTCATAAAATATTATTTTTTTAAAAATGATGAATCATATGATCATGTATCGTCTCCACGGGAAAATTATGAACTGATTAATAAATTTGGATACTTCTCACACCTAAAAAGCAATTAATATTTTTAAATTATAAGTTGTCTTGTAAGACTTATTGAATGGTTGTGTNACGACCTGACATCAAGGCAATATTTTTAATTTATATATTTAACTATAATTAATTAATACTTAATTAATTATTTAATATATTAATTAAAAAAATCATTATTCTGATCGAAATCCCATTATTGTTTATGTTTACTTAAATAATGTATGAATACGTTTTGATTTCTGAAATTTTTTGACCTTAAAATATATGATACACTTTGCACATCGACAAGTAGTGGAGTCAAATGTTCAGATAATATTGTAATTTTAACTCTGAAATTGGATTTGGATTTGATTAATTTATATTTAATCCAGAGCTGGAAAAATAAATTATTTTAGATTTCATTACATTATATGTACAACTTTGAAAATCAACTTTAATAGAGTTGAGCTCCCTTAAGCTGCGAAGAAGCTACATGAAGGGTTCTCGTCCCCATCTCAAACAACTTCTTCTCATATAAATGAGTAGGTTTTTTATAAAACGGTCTCACGAATCTTTATCTGTGAGACGGGTCAATCCTACCGATATGCACAATAAAAAATAATACTCTTAGTATAAAAAGTAATATTTTTTCATGGATGACCCAAATAAGAGATCCGTCTCACAAAATACGACCCGTGAGATCGTCTCACACAAGTTTTTGCCTATATTAAATAAATGCTTAATATTATTGCCTTGTCAATAGGGATCACAATTGATCATGTCTGTCAATGTTAACGAGTTTTAATGGATCAGCCTTGGTATCTATATTAATAATAATAATAATAATAATAATATATTTATATTTTATATTATATTAAATAATAAATATCATAATTTGTAACCTTAATTAACAATATTACCGTCTTTTGTAGCTAATAAATTATTATTAAATGTTATTAATTTTGATGAATGTTATTATTAGGGGTGCGCAAAATGTTGGTCCGATCAAAATAACCAACCGGACCGATTAATTTCGGAAATTGGCTAGATTTTTTATGTAGTTCAGTTTTCATCTCGAAAAATAGTGGTTATTTCAGTTCGATTTCGGTTATGAATGTTAAAATTTTCGGTTAAGTTTTTTAATAAAAAAAATATATATTTGAGACTTACTTTAAATGGTTTGTTCTTTTGGGCTAGTCTTTAAACTCTAGTCCTTGGCCCATTTCAGAAACCTAAACTAAACTAGCTTTCATTATTCGTTTCTAGTTTCCATCTTCTTCCCAATATCCCAGTTGCCGACTGCATGCCCTAGCTTTTGAACAGGAGAAAATCAAAACCAGCAGAGAGAAATCGGGACTTGTAAATCTGTGACAAGTAAATATTATTCTCAACTTTGGTAAATTCGGTTATAATATATATATATATATATATATATATACAATTGTGAATCCGTGGGAGATAAATCTGCAAGTTCTTGGCTAAAGAACAAGGGAGAATCTAGTACTTATAGGAAAGCACATTAAGTCTATCGTAGGACATCTATTTTGGTTAGAAATGGACCGAGGGTCCAAGTCTGGTTGGGGCATGTATCATGGGGTATCACCAGTTTCATGAGATATCACCAGTCTCCTCTTCTCAAGTCGAACTGAATCACATTTTCAAAGTTCGATTAATTGCGCTGACCTTTCCCATCACCCTTCATTTTTTTGGTTCCCTCATAAATAGTTATCTCTTCCCCAATTTATTCTCCTCTCACCCCACAATATTTTATTATCCCTCATTAGAAACATAGGGTTCAATTCTGGTAGACGAGACTAGCCCGAATTCAGATCTCAGACCTACTTTAGACCTGAAATCACAAACGAGACCGTTAGAAGGGGGTCGAGAGGGTGTCCCGGCGTAGCTCCTCCGACGTTCAAATCGGGTACTGCGGACAAAAATGAGAGAGCAGCTAAATATGCTGTTGAAAGTCAATATAGTGAATGAATAAATTAAGCTTTCAAACCTGGTACTTAGAGGAGAGCACATGAGGTTCATCGTGGACCACCTACCTTGGTTAGAAATGGACCAGGGGTCCAAAGTTTGTTTGGGCCTAATCACCTGATGGGCTCATTCATGTGGTATAACCAGTCTCCCCCTCCCAAGTCGAATAGAATCACATGTTCAAAGTTCGATTAATTGCGCTGACCCTTCCCATATCCCAAGACATGCCATCCATCTATCACTTTTCATATTTTTTTGGGTTCCCCTATAAATAATTATCCCCTCCTCACTTTATTCTACTCTCCCCACACAATATTTTATCACCCCTCACTCACTTGCCCTCGCCCTTCGCCTCGCCCTTCGCCTCTCGCCCTAGTGCGCTCGCCCATGCCCAACACCCTCGCCCACGCTTGCGCATTCGTCCCATCCTCGCCCACGCTCAGCACCCTCGCCTTGCCTTGCCCATGCCCGCGCACCCTCGCCCTAGCCTCGTCCCTCTCTCAGCACCCCGCTCTCCTCCTCGTCCTACGCCCGCTCGCCCTCGTAGCCTCACCTCTTCGCCCCTCGCCCCTCGCCCCTCGCCCCTCGCCTCCTCCCTCGCCCACAGCCTCGCCCTCGTAGCCTCACCTCTTCGCCCCTCGCCTCCTCCCTCGCCCACAGCCTCATCTTTCTAACACCGCCTCATCCTCGCCATGTATCATCGATTGCTTGCACCTCGCCCTAGCTGCTCGCCTCGCCCACCACTTGTTCGACATATCACCTCATCTAACCACCACCTCGCCTCGCCCTTCTCGCCTCTCCGACGTTCGCCGCACCTCGCCCTCGTCTCGCCTCCTCCCCTGCAGCCTCGCCCTCGCCTCTTCTAACCACCATCTCGCCTAGCCCCTCACCCAATGTTGGTCCGACAGGCTGCCAACGCCAACGATATGAGTTGTTCTCTTCCCGGGCCAATATTCTGTCCGACTTCAACGGTCCATTCGCTCGTTCCCCTAATATTTTACCTCAAGTATTTTCCTACGCTTTTTCTGGGTAAGTTTTCATCTCCTACTTGTTTAGTTACCCTTAAAATCCACGTCTTCCTTTGATTCTGAATTCAATTCATCGAGTACTTTCAAGAGAAGGGCCTTTCTATGTAATTTCTCGATCCAGTCGCAAAATTTTTGATGGGGCTCCTAGTCACGTAGAGGATTGGAGGAAATATTTTTTTTATCCGACCTCCCAAAGAGTGGACTTGCACCACGGAATGGTACCTCACTTTCACCAAACCTACTCTTCCTAAGGGTTTCAAGAAGGATAAAACATACATACGTATAGTAAGTGTACTAGGAGACATTTGCTTTAATATTCCCAAGCTTTTATCCAAAGATCTCATGTGCTATGCTGGGTTAAGTCCTGCAAAACTTAAACTGAGAGGAGAAGCTGGTAGATATTCCCTTCTTCTTACACTAACTTTTTTCATTTTTACTTATTATGCTATTTTAAAACGTTCTCATCTTATTTATTGTTTTAATTCGCAGGTACGAAAGTCATGAATGCTATATTTCTCCGCGAGCTTGAGAAAAAAGAGAAGGTTGGGGGTTCATGATTGGCACCCAAGAAGCAAGGTACTCCAGCCATAACGACAAACACGAAGGGAAATTGCTCCACTGCTGAAAAAAAACATGCTGGCTCGTCTACCTTTGTGAAGAAGAAAGCAGGCTCATCCTCTTCAACCCAGAGGCGAGTTTCCTCTACGAATCCCCCAAGAAAGTCTGATTCATCCCCGTCTCCTCGGGCCAAGTCCACTCCTTACTATGGCAAGAAGAAAACTCCCACGGGTCTAAGCTCATCAGTCCAACAGAAAGATAAATGAAGACTTTTCTCGACCTCAATCACATCAGCCTCTTATCAAGAGGTGTCAGGATTAGACGATGAACATCCTTCTGGGCCGGGGATACACCCCTTGTATACTTCGGAATCAGTTATTGTTGGACGAGATCCTACCAACATAGCCCAGAAGCTGTTATTTCATCTCCCTTCCCACCCAGATGCAGCATTTTTGAATTCGTTGGCGGTGATCTGATCTTGTCCGACGGATATGCAGCAGTCTCACCGAAGTATGTTTCTCCCTTGAAACTTTAACTTGATGTTAAATATATGGTTAATTTTCCTCTTGTCTTCTCATTCTCGTCTCTTTTGTTCAGGACGTCATGTATCTAGGAGAGTTGATTGAGTGTGTCGATGTCTTCAGGACGAACACCTACCACGACTCGCACGAGAGTAGGGATCTTCGCGACCAGCTTCAGGCGACGATCGAGGAGGCGAAGGCAACACATGCTGGAGAGCTTTCGAAGTCTCGGGCTCGATATGATGAGATTTTGAAGAAGAAAGAGGATGAGCTTCTGCAACTGATAAAAGACCACACAACAGAGCTACAGAAGTTGAAGAAAGAGCTAAAGGTTTCCCAAGATGAAGCAGCACAAGCTCGCAAGGATCTCGAGGACGCCAAGGCACAACTCGTGAAGGAATCCTCCTCGTTCAAAGAAGAATTTCTCAAGTCTGAAGAATTCAACGAGATCTGTGGTCCGAAATCTTTTCTTTATTTGGAGGTGGGATTCGAGGGTATAGTCAACCTCTTCGAGGCCCATGGGTATCTTCCAACAGGTGCTCCCAAAGACTTTATCAACCTTAGGGACCTCTTAGCGGGCCTTCCTCCAAACCTATAGACCCACGTTTATCTGTTTATGCTATATTGCCATTGTTACAGACGATATATTCCTTCGGCCGTATTTTGTCACGTACTCTGCCACTTTATTTTCCGTACTTAGTTTATTATGCCATTACGATCTGTATGATGCTTATATTCCGCTACTTCCTTTTGCGCACGTTTGATATGTATGAGGTCCACTCTTATTGAACACTCTTATGCTACATTGAGTATCTTCTGTTTGAATATATTGTTTCTTTTGAATGTATCTTCGACTTTTTGGAACCACTATGTTGCGAGCTTATCAAAGCTCATCAACTAGGTGCGAGCTTGCCAAAGCTCCCTTCCTCTCCTCACGTCTTCTCTTATGCCATGCTCAACCTTAGTAGGCACAATCTAACTTTCGTTTTCACCACCTCTTCTCCTCTGCTAGACTCGACCTCAGTAGGTAAAATTTAATTTTCATCTGCCTCATCTCTTAATCATTGGGTAAAGGCACTTATTATAGTGTCAGGGGTAGCAGTCGGTATTTCTGCGCTGCATTGTTGAAGCGTTGGATAAACTATCCCAAAGTTTCATTTTTTGTTGCTTCATCACAAACAAGCTTACGTAATTTTTTTGGTACCTCTTGCAACTAGCAAATCGATGTAAGAAGGCCATAGAAAACTACTCGAAAGACCGTATGGAGTTAGATGTAGTGTATTGAACCATTGTTGAGCTGATCTCACTAACATACCCAAGAATACCCTGCACCTTACTCCATCTGAGCATTGATGCAACAACACTGTATTCTCAAATCTTCTCAGGTGTTCTTCAAGATCGGTACGTCCATCATACTCTTCTACGCTTGATTGTCTAAAACTTGGGGGAAGCTTTTCTTCTAAAATGGCAGGAGAAAAATGACTCTCTTTGTGGTGTTAGAGCTCTGTTCCCCAGCCGCTGACTCAACATTTTTATCTCCTTCCATATCTTCTCTATCTCGAGATTTTTCGTTTTCTAAAACGTAATTGGACCGATCTTGTATTGGTTCGATTTGTTCGGTTGTACTAGTTAATATCTGTCGGTTTGAGTTCGAACAAGCGTAAAAAAAGTTCCGTTGGTTCGGTTTTTATTTATTCGGCTCGGTCGGAGCCGAATGCTCACCTCTAACCCAAGCCCAAAACTTTGTGCATAACATCAATATGTTTGTCAAAGGAAGCTGGAATTATTTGAAGCTGACTTAAATTTTTCATCACATATACAAACATTATCGTTTATTTGGAGTCTCATACATCTTATACTAAATCTTCGCCATTTGCTCATAAGTAAAAATGCTTGATCAATCATGGTGTTTGCCACCGATGGAATAAGCGTAGTAGATGAGGCGGTATCACACCCCTTTCAAAAGATCAAGAAAAACCCAGATACTAACCTCTATGACTTATTCATCATTACATCTCCATGTTCTCGACATCAAGTTTACAAGCCTTCCATTTGAAAGTTCAAAACGAGCACCGTTGCTTGAAGAGGCACCACCTGTAATCGAGCTCATGTTTAAGCCCGTTTCTCGAGCCAGATTTTCTATCCCATCTATGCTGTCTAGTACTTGATCGAAGCAAATATATCTCCCACATGCTGCCTTTTTCATCTCTTGAAACACTCTTACATGCGCCTTTGCTAATCTGTTAACGTCGACAGTAGCTAGCAACCCCTTTGTATACATTTCTTGGATTCCTTTGAGATAAGCAAGCGTAGGGGTTGGATTTCGATGGAAGAATTTGGATCCCGTGATAAGCCCCGGACAAATTGTGGCTAGTTTCAAGTTATTCTCCTTCGCAGTTTCCCTAGCTGCCTTTTCTGCTCTTAGTTTCCCCAGGGCATACCAGAGCTGTATTATTTAGAAACAAAATCATTTATACTTTAACAAGCAATTTCTGAAAGCTGTCGATGACTAAAACTAGTGGCAGCGATGTGGTAATTTAACATGTAAGAAGATTATAAATTTATAATCAAACTCACGTACACAACTGCACCGTTTACATGAAAATAAATAACGAAACTTTATGCGTATAGTAATATTGGCCGATAAAGAACAATGGAGAACTCAAATTGAGAGGGGGGAAGATGAATGATTTTGGGAGTACCTTCTTTTCCACGCAAACAGATTCATCACTCCAGCATTTGTCATCAATCCGGCTAAAAGATTCATCCCAAGAATTATCTTTCCAGATGCAGGTCAAAAGTGAAGAAGTTAGTACACAATGTCTAACAGAAGGCGAAATCCCACACGCCTTTATGACATTTTTGCTTGCATTCACTTCGATATCGGACATTACTTTCTACAAAGAACAAAAGAGGGCTGCATTAGCATTGAAATACGTAAGAATTGATATTGTTTGTTTTTCAAGATAGATTTTGAACAGTTTCTTCAACTGGTTATTTACACAGGCAAAAAAAACTCAACCCAGTACATATTCAAAATAGACAGCATCATCATCAACTTTAATCTTATCAATAAATTAATTTATGTTTGCAATTTAAATCTGATGCCGAAGTTCAATGTTATCTAAACATTGCTTGGTTAACTATAGTCGTTTTCAACGTTCCTCGCGAGCCTTGGGGGAATCTCATCAAACCATTGTGCTGTGCATGACAAATTCATCTTTCAGAAGCTTATATACAGGGGAAATGCATAGACAGATTCTTGTTAATGAGATGTGCATTAGTGTGAGGAAGGGAATGAAGAGAAGATTGAACAATGAAACAGAAAGCAACTCACAGTATAGCCGGATAAACCAGCAGGGTCCACGAAACCAGCGGTATGAAACACACCACGACAACCATCAAATGCGTCGGTTAGGCTCTCTACATCAGTAAGCTTGGCCGTGACTACTTCAACAACGCTATTGGTTAGTCTCATTTCACCGGAATTTTCCATTTCCCTCAGCTTTTCTACGTCTTCTGCTTTTTCCATTCAACATCATTAAATTAAATTCACAGGCCAATCCTAAAAAGAGACTTGTACACGAACTACAAGCGTGAAGATTTTTTTTATGCAATAACCCATTAATCTAAAAACTTAAGACATAAAGTCTGTTTTTTTAAAAAAAAACCAGAAACACGTGAAAGGATGAAAATTAGTGCTATTTTCTATTACTTGTGGTGCCATCCATCCAGCATATCATGTGCCTTCTAGAAAACATATATAAAAATGAGTGGTTTTCAACATGTGAGCTGTTCATTAGGACCCATGAAAAGAAACTCCCATCATTTTAGGGTGAAATGCATTTTAACCTTGTGTTTACAGGAAATTAATGGCAAGCACCTCCATTTTATGAACAATCAAAAATTAAACCTGAAAATTAACTTCCTAAAATTTCCAAATGGTTGAAAATAATACTCACAATATTTTATTTTTACAAACATTAACTATAGTTGGTTATTTTAGTTTAATCCTACCAGTTTAATTGCAGTATAAATGTGTANAAAAAAACTGATGGGCACATATTATAATGAAATGATTAAAACAGAGTTAAAAGTTGGATGAAAAATCATAAATTAATGAACAAGTGGACATATATCGATTATCACGCAAGAAAATGTAACGATCACCCATTAAACAATGGAACATCGAGAAACCAAATCACTTAAATCTTGGATCAATCATCGGCACCAAAAACACGAGAGGAAATTATGAAACGGGATGCCAAAAAACCCGAAAAAAAAGAAAAGAAAAGAAGGGGTGATTTCCATAATCATCGAGCAAAACTGGCGTGTAATTCAAACAAATCAACGTCTGTACTTCGTAACATTACCTAAAACTCTGGAAATCAATAGTTTGATCATCTGCAACACGCGGCAAACGAAAGGAACGAACTAAAAGGAAAAAACAGCTCAAAGTAAGCACAATTTCACCTTCATTATCGACGATAATCCTCACGGAGTACCCATCAACCAGGAGCTGGTTCACTATAGAGATGCCAAGATATGATACGCCACTGGTGACACAGACCAGCTTGTCCAGAAATACGTCGTCGTCCGGAGCTCCCGCCAACGCATTTTCTCTGTCCTTTAGCCCATCCTCATCCTTCCGGCGGTGAACGGCGGCGCAAGACAACAGCATCCGCCGGAATTCCTCAAGCTCCGCCTTCTGGGTCTCCTCCAACCGCAGAATACCCATTTCCAGACACTCACAGAGGTGGAAATTGCTGCTATATCACAATGATTTTCGCTTATGATTTATGTGTAGGATTTATTGGAAGGTTTTGGATGGAGAAATAAGCGGGCGGGGATCATCCAAATGGCGCCGGCCGCTAATTTTACTCGCTCACTTGGCTTGGCGGCCTCGATTAATATTTAAACAACAATTTTAAATAATTAAATTCTATTATTTTAAAATGTTTTAATGATATAAGTTATAATATACCATAAAATAATATTTACACTTTTGATATTTAAAAATTTAATAGATTAAATTAGTCATGTGTGTGTTTAAATAGATTTTCATAGTTTATTTTAGCAAACGTTAAAAATGGCAAATATAGTATTTTTTAAATCTATACAAATAAAATTGAATTATTTTCGGAATAGGATTTGGATATATATCCCATATACATATACACACACAAATGAGTTTTGTGTATACTACATATGATATTTTTAATTTGTTAACAATGAGATTTTTAATAATTTTTCCGAATTATAATATCATATCTCAAGTGTGCCAAACTTCTACGCAATATGTTGAATCGGTCACGGATCCGTTTCGGATATCGTCTAAGAATTGTTTGACTGACCAAAATCGGTCGGACCGGTATTGAACTGGAAAACCGATTCAATGGGTTTCAAATTTTTTTTGAAAATTTATTTTTTTATTTTTAAAATCTTAAATTTAATTTTTGGTTGTATATGTACATAATTATTTAGAATTTGGACTTTGTTAAAAATATTGTTTTAGTAATTTTTTATTACGAAAATTTGTGAGCGTATCAGGCACGTGATCGTGCCAAATGTAAAATGATCTGATTTTTTTATCAAGCGTTGTGTTGACTGTGAGCAGTCAAAAAAACTCATATATAAACGCTGGCGCAATCACCGTTATCACCTCATACCTCTTCCCACAAGCGTACAACATCATTATACTTCATCTTCTTCACTATACTCATCTTACGTCTTTGACGCATCAAAGTATATGGCGTTTGAACTAGAGAAGAGTTCATCCTGAAAAATTCTTTACTCTCGCGTTTTAATAACGGGACCGTGCGTGATCCAGAATTAGCCACTTCTGCCAATGCGATTTTCTCAACTTCTTGGAAGCAAGAGCCTACAACAGATTTTCTTTTATGACTTTCTTCATGCAATAATTCTTCATACTCTGATACTTTGGAATTTTTTCCCAAGCTAAAAATCAAGTCCTCGTTATGCCATATTCACATATTCTGGTTCATGAATTGACACTCTGCACTTGCTTCTCATCCTCTTGAATTTACATATGAAATCATTAGCAAATTCTCTCGGCTTTTAGACCACCCTTGATAATTCCGCTATACTAATATCGAACATTGTTCTGAAAATTTGTATATGGAACTGGTGTTCCATGTCATGCCAAGTCATAATAGAGTTTCGAGGCAATATTGCATACCAAGTGAAAGCATTTCTAGTCAATGAATTGGGGAACAACCGTAGCTTGTAGTTGGAAAAATTATCCAAATTTGCTGATTCACCGCATTGTATCGCAAACCTTGTTACATGTTTCACACTAGACTGACCATCTTCCCCCGAGTATAAAGTGAAGTCTGGAATGCGGTATCCTCGTGGATAAGAATTATCACGATTAACAACATCATCAGAGTATGACTTGTGAGACTCTGTTATGTTTATTGGCCTCACCCTTAGGCCATACAACTCTTGAATAACATCACGCATAGTCTCAAAGACCAAGACTGGAGTATGTCGTAATGAGTTTGGGGGATAGATCGCCACCCGAGTTTTATTCCCTGAATTTGGCACTAAATATCTACGTACTCCCTCATCACCATACATCCACAGATGCATGTTAGGAGAAGTTACAACAAACATATTATCGGCAACTTGTTTACCTTTACTATAATTTTGGTGTCTTGGTCCCAATTCATCTTCCCTCATGTGCGGAGGAGTATATTTTCCTTTCTTGACAGACCCAGAATCGGTGATTCCTCCAAGCTGCGGATTACACTTGCTTGAGAACTTCCCGACCCCTGGTCTTGGTCCTCACACAACATAGTTTTAGTCTCTTTAGGTTTACTATCTTCCGGTGACGTATTCTCCTCCTTCAAAGATTTTCTCCATCCCTTTATTTCTGCATAAAGTCCATCATGACAGCAATAAGAGCCTTGGTCATTTATTTGATATCACCACAGATATTTTTCTCCATGGAGACATAATGTTTGTTGAAACTTCCTCGCCACCAGAAAATGCAATTCCTTCATTCATAGCCTCTTCTTTGAGCTTGTGTACAAGTTTTTTGATTATTCTTCCATCAACATCAGTTTATTCTTCTTGTGATCGATGGTCTTTCCCCTGTGATTGGGGAATTCCTTCATGCTTCTCAATACGCTTTGGAGGCATTGTGGTCTCACTGGACGTGCCAAAATATTTATCACAAAAATTTGCGAGCGGACCAGGCACGTGATCGTACCAAATGTGAAATGATATGGTTTTTTTTATCAAGTGTTTAATGACCTAATTCGAATGTTCATTATATTTTCTCGGTATGACTTCAAAGCTAAAAATATAAACTGATGAATATGATGAAATTATATAGAGAATCTATGAAAAACATCAACTCTAATTATGTTGTTATGAACTTGAGCAACATTTTTACAAGAATATTGGAAGAATATGTGGAAGATTAAAGAAATCTGACAACTGAAAATTGAAATAAACAGACAAATGATTGAGAGAATTTTGCAGAAGCTTTGTCGTAGCTTTTTGTTGATTTTTTTCGAGATAGTTTTTCTGATCATCACTTCTGATTTTGTTTCATTCTTTCGAGCTGTTCTGACTATCTTTCACGATCATCGGTCGTGGGTCAACTTCCCCATGAGTGACCTTTTTGCATCACCCGACTATTTGATGGAACTTAGATAAATTTGGGCTCTAACAGCTAACGGACATTTGTTGTTGCTGGTTTTTTGCGATTGCAGTTTTTTTTTTTTGTAGATTTTGAGTGTAACGATAGTATTAGAGTTTAAATAATATATTGTTTTTATTTTAAATGTATATAATTATAATTGATAGTTTGAATATAAGCATATAATTATTTAATGTTTAAACTTTAATAAAAAAAATTTCTATTTATATACATCTTTTAGATTATAAAATTTAAAATATATTATTCATTATATCGTATTAATGTTTACATAATTAAACATTATTCTGATTCGATGTCTGGTTAAATTGGTCCGAACATTTGGACCATTTTTTAGATAGACATGTTCGATCTTGTTAACGTTGGTTATTTGACTAATGTTTGATTATTATGTATTTAAGATAAATCAACTAAAATAAAAAATAAAAAAAAAAGTTTTAATTATTAAAATAGTTTCCCAGCCGTGAGTGAAGCGGCTGGCTTGTAAGCATCCGGCTCGGCTTGAAAAGGTCAACGTGTTGAAGGGCAGGTGCAGTGCACGTGGATGGCTGCGCAACATACCTCGCAACTGAAAGGGGTAGATGAAGGACATTAAAAAACCTATAGCTAACCCACGTGAGTTTATTATATACTACTAACATTTATTATTATTATTAAAATTTATTATTTTTGTATATGATTTTATTATTTCATATTATTTTATCAAATCACCATTTAGTGTTAATGTTGATTTTTTAGTTGATTAAACACAAAAACTATGTGAGATTGTTTTATAGATTAATTTTATGAAACAAATCTTCGATCTAACCGAACTGGTGAAAATAACATTGTTTATTCCACAAGTATTAATTTCATGATAGTTATAGACCGAATCAATGCATCTATCACAAAAGATCTACTATTGATTTAAAATATTTTGTAATTATGCGAGAACCCGCAAATGATACTATTCGGTACGTATTACATAAATTTTCGAACTTACACAATAACCTGGAATCATGTTAGTCATATAAATCACACTGAGCAACTCTTGTATGAGAAGCTCGTCTGAGAAGGTGTTGGTAATTTTTTTCATACAACGTCTTACTCAAATTTTATAAATGATTAAAGTTATAAAATATTATATTATTCATACATATTGATATATTATCTCATTATACTTCATTGATTATCTTATTTCACCAACCAAACAAAATTCATAGGGTCAAACGGTATTTTAATCAATCAATTAATATTAATCTTTAACATGTGTCACCCGTAGTTGTATGACATAACTCACCAGATGGATTTTACAGAAATCTGTCAACTTCTAACAACACGTGATTGCATACTAAATACTAATAAAATTCCTTAAAAAATTCATAAAATAAACTTGGCTACTATGTTATAATTAAGAGTAGATTTCTTGTGAAACGCTCTCACGAATCTTTATCTGTGAGACGGGTCAACCCTATCGATATTCACAATAAAAAGTAATATTCTTAGCATAAAAAGTAATATTTTTTCATGAATGACTCAAATAAGATATTCGACCCACAAAATTGAACCGTGAGACTGTCTCACAAGACATTTTATATATAATTAAATGCTATTTTGTTTGAAGAAGGACCACTCATATTCATACATTCTTCTTGTTATAATTTTGCAATTTAATTATTAGCTTTAAAAGCATTGAACAAAAAGAGATAATTGTCGTATTTAAAACATTCAACCGAGATGACGATTTAACATTTTTTTTAATAAAAAAAGCCCTTAAAAATAATACAAGACAAAATCAAATAAAGGAAACTTGCAATTTTGATTTTGTATATTTATCTCTTTGACATCTTAGTCATTTATATCTTCGAATTTAAGTTTTAATCTACCGTCTTTGTTTTATTTTTAATTTTTTGCAATCAGTTTATGTTTGTAGTAACACATTAACACTTATACACACAAACACACACACACACACACACACACACACACACACACACACACATATATATATATATATATATATGACTTAATTGTTTAAAGTTAAAAGATAGATGATAAAAATTGACAACATATTTGAAACCCAACCCACTTATTTACCCCAATCGAAAAGCTAGTTTGGAAACAAGTCCTTTAGGAAAAACGTGTACCCAATGCACAGTTGCATCCTCTTTGTTTCAACTTTCATAGACGAGTCTTTAGGAAGAATTTAATTTAATAAGATATTTTTATTAGATAAATAGTTGAAGGAAAAAAAAAAAAGCTAATTCAACATAATTACACTTTATACAAAATTTAGTGTATTTAAAATTATAATTTATATTTTCCCAAAAATTTTTATAATTTATATTAAATCTAATATGCATGCACACATTGCCTCAAAAGGCATCGAGTACATATACAAATCATCACATCCAGGTATAAAATCAATTCAACTTCTCTATAAAATAAAAAAATAAAAAAAAACACAATAAAACAAATTTTAATACATCATTTTCAAATTAAATGGTAAATATTCAAAACCACACCAGTCAACTTGCCGAGAAAAAACCCAGTTAGTTACACGGCGCTTGTGTTTTTGCAGCCCACGGATTCTTCCAATAGAACAAAAAGTCCCAAAAATTAAAGTTACTCATCTTCAATTTACATATACACAGAAACCAAGTCTTGAATTGATCATACTGTACAACAATAAACCATGAAATCGGTGGCGATTATGTTACTCAAATACATCGATAATTTAAGAAATAGCAGCTCAGAAAACGGACGCCTGCCTTACTGCAGATATATTATACAAAACTAATTCTGGACAACACATATATGCTCAAAAAAACTTGATCCCACACAGTAGATATGCTTTCGGAGAAACAGGCTTCCATTAGAGAAGAGAAATTAGAAATGAATACTGACTTAAGCTAAATATTCACGATAGCTGGTACATCGTCCTTGAATTTTTTATTCCTTCTCTTTTTTCAGGGATTCGTCATTCTCGTATCTTATCGTCTTTTTTGAGCAAAAAATTGAGTTTTCTTTCCAGCTGCAAGCCAAAAGAGATGGTGTCTCACTTGCATGCAGAACAATATGCTTACAAAGTAAAATATTATCTAGTTTTTGTGTTGTATGTTTCCACTTTCAAAACATGATAGTGGAAAGAAACGTGCAGAAATTGAAGAGATAAAAGATGCCATTCAGGAATATCGAGTAGAACGGTATTCTATGTGAGGCAATTAAAGACATACCTGAGTATTTCTTGTCTTCAGCCTCTGGAGTTCCTCAACCATACTTCCAATACTGTTGTTTGAAACTTGTTCAAACACAAAAGGGGAAAAGACAAGAAGCTCAGAACTCAAAGAAGAGTTTCACTACATACCTTTGTTGCATTTGAATCACTTGAGCCTGCAATTCTCGCTCCTTTGCTGAAGTGGGACTCGCCTGCAAAATAACCAGAAAACACTTTGTGAGCATGGAGCATAAGAAGACAACTAGTATAATGTCATAGGAAATAAAACGATGTATGCAATTCCTTATAACATTAACATGACAATTCTACTAGTTAAAAGATTTTTTTATACACAAGAAATAATACCTGCATCAGATCATTCATTCCAGCCTCCGAGTTCTCAGTAGGATTAACTGCGCATTAGAAAAACCAAAGGTCGTGGTACAAAACCGAGGGGGAAAAACTTCTCATATACAGTGTAAATTAAATATAAGTGGCAAAGGATTAGCTAGAAGCAACTACAATAGGTACAGGAGAAATGAAAACAAAAACATGCAGGATATTGTGTAAAAAACATTACCCGAGGTTTGCTCTACAAACTTTATTAATTTAATCATATCTTCCTGTCAAGACGAATGGATACAGATCAGTAATATCTAATAAGAACAAGGTGCCATATATTTGAGAAGAGCTTCTCACTCTTTGCATGGAGTTCTGTAGCAGGATGCCTTGTAATGAAGGCAGAACTGAAGCAGCAGTAACACTAGGAACTATTTGGCTAGAGGATGCCCCAAAGTGTGGGTTATTGGAGTTTAAAGGACCCTATACATGGGAAAGGAAGGCAATGATTACAAAGCGCTTGCCTAAAAACTAAAATTGCTTATTTTCATGTACACATTAATTGATTAAATAATTTCCAAGGCAAGTGTTCGTAGAATAAGAAATTATCTAGCCGAAATGTAAATTAAGCAGTGTTAAATGCTATACTACATGACACAACTGAAACACAAAGTTAGGAATTCTACGTTTTGCATGCTAAATACATGATAAGAAATGGCACCTATAATACTAGAACCTGTAATGCATCTTCCATTAGTTGATATCTTCTAGCCAACCATATGAACTTATTTACAGATTTAAGTTTAAAATGCCAGACAAGAATTTACAAGCTCCTCTATTGATATTAAATGCAACTAGTAGAACAGTATAAGTTTGGAAGCATATAGCAACATCCAGTAACTATCCAACATATGAATGTGTTGACAAAAGAGACACACATATTAATATTGCAACGCCCAGGCCTAGGATGTCAATTAGTCCAATCTGCAAGAAATGAGCACCATATTCCAGAGAGTTTATTATGGGTCTAAAGTACAAGATTTCATAGACATGGAAGTTATGGAAATATAAGAATACTAATTGTTATAGAAAAGAGTAGTAACCTTTCGCATTAGAAAGGGTAAAACTGCAAATTCTAAAACATCTAATTTCCAGCACATGTGACGGCTACTGACATACTCTTGGGATCAATTTCTAGTCACCATGTTAAAATGATGGGAAACAAGCCCATTATGTGGACATATCAAAATTATCAAAAACATATCCCCAATAAAGACAAAAACTTGCAAAGGACAATAAAGAGGCACAGTGTAATTAGCGACTTCCAACTCCAGCCATAAAAGCTAGGCTGGCACTCTCCAAAAACAGAATTAAACATACCTTACTCCCCCAAAACAATCTCCAAATAAATTTCCGCATAACATTCATTCCAAAACATCCAAAATAAAACTAAACATTGCCAAGTACACAAAATTTTGAAACTCATAAACTTCAAATTAAATGAACTAATGATGACACTATCAGTTGATTCAGAGTAAGAGAAGATACATATCACCGCCTAATCAGCACAGGAGACAGTAATATCTCATTGCATTTCACTATAATCAAATAAAAAACAAATACTGCAGTTGCCATTACATTACTAAATTGATCTACACCTTTGGACAAAGATCAGCTGAAGTGACTTTAAAACGTCCCTTGCATTCAACAACAGCACCTTCAGATGCCTCCTGCTCTGAAATGCATGTTTAAACACATATAGATCATACAAACCACTGAAGAAGAAACATAAGAAAAAGCTCACACGTGTCTACACGGCCAAAAACAGCAAAATGCCTAAATGCATTACCAGTAATAGAATTACCGGCATCTTTCTTTTGACGACAATGCAAAGGACCACTATAGTTCCGCTCACTCGGATATCTTGGTTGCAGATATTCCCTTCATATTTATAGGAAAAAATTAAATACTCCAGAAAAATTAGCTAAAATGCCAAAAGGCAGAAGCATGTCAAAGTATAGGATATGAGCTGTAAATAATCAATAGAAGACAGAGATGATTAAGCCTCCAGTAAACTTGAAAACACACTGCACAACACTATAAAGGACATTCAGTAAACATGTTGCCACTGTAAAATTTAAACTCTTCTAAATATTTTCCTTGATTTCCAGGGCGAAAAATAAAAATTAACACACCATCATATTTAGAGACATAAATTAACTAATATTTGAGTTTACAAATTTAATCAGCGTGCTTCTGCAGTATTTCTGATGAATATTTTAAACTGAAAATCTTCAAAGCATAACATGAACAAATCCGACGTAGGAACTTCCAGCAATGCAGGAATTTTCATAATCATAATAATATTGTCTGATAAAAAAAATTTTTGAAGACGACAAAAAGGGAGATCAAAATCTTTCAATCGCACTATTAACCCATGCCCTTTGAACACATCCTTTTCTCATACCCCGTAAGGTAAAAACAGAATGAAGAATCATGCAAGGACATTTATGATAGAAACCTTGTTAGTAAGAAGATAAAGTTAAGTAAAACAGAATGAATCACAAGAGGAAATGCAAAACCTGCAACTTCTATAAGTGAACATTCAAAATCTATATATTAACAAACCACAACCCTGCTCTATATCATTCAACTACCAGCATACAAGTATTTACCTTCTCAAAATAGTATTTTGTATTCTACACCTTATTTGAGAATATCATACCTGTCACCATTAACAACGAAATTCTTAGGAGATGAAACATAGTCCTGTAACAGTGAGCCACTCAAACATTTTTTAGGCCCTGCACTGAAAGAATGCCGCACAGAACCACTTCGGCCAATGTCATAACCATCAATTCTCCCTGATTCTTGCTGAGTACCTGTCAAAAGCTGCTGCTGAATTTGCAACTCAGAATCTGTGCAGGCAGAATCTCTTGAACTTGGACTACCAGCACCAATGCCATCCTCACAAACATCAAAGAAACCTCTGCATTTAGAAGAAGTTACCCATCAGTTAAACCTTTCAAAGGTGCATTTGAAAAGTCATTTACTAAACTCACACTCATATAACCAGCGTCCAAAATAACACTAAGATTGTGTTTAGATTGAAAGATTTAAAATGAGTGGAATTCAAATTCATACTCAAATCCATTATTTATATTTGGGTAAAAAATTGAATTAGGCATTTCAAATTCCTCCTTTCGATATCCATGAATTTCAAATTATTAAATTTCAAATCCTTTTATCCAAATCAAATACTTCCGTCCAAATGCAGCCTAAGAGGAAAAATCCCATAAAATCATAATTCTTGATTTCAAACCACAAGCACAAACACTATTTCTATGTGTCATAGTTGTCAAAAGTGCATGAAGGCTCGCTACCCAATGAGCAGCGAAGCGCACTCTGAGGCGCACCACTTCCATGAAGCGAGTGGTTCGCGTTGGGCATCCAAGAGAGCTTGGCGAGCTTCGGAGAATAAGCATGAGAACCTTTTCTTTTTATTTCTGTTTATTAAAAAGAGCAAAAAAAAAAAAAGAAGATGAAAACCTGCCCTTGCCTTTACCCTTTGCCCTACACCTTTCCTTGCTTCAACAGTCTCAATTCATATAACCTTCTTATATTGTCAGTAATTTGTACTATTTATAGAGTTTTTATTTATTGATTTTCAATTCTCTTGACGATATCAAATCAAAAATTACAACACTTGGATTTTTAGGATCCGAAAGTGTTGCATATTCTGAACAATATCCTTTCAATTTGGTGGAATGGTTGTACTTGACATTGTCAAGTAAACTGAAAATCAAGAAATCAAAAAATATTAAACAAAAACTATAAACTGTAAAAATTACTAAGAAAATAAGAAGACCATATAAACTTAGGCAATTAAAACCCCTGCTACAATAGGGGTAGAGGCGAGGGCAGAGGGCAAAGTGCAGAGGCGACATCACATGCTTATTCTCCGAAATCATGCTTAAGTGGGCATGGATGCACCGTCACGAACAGCGGAAGAAGCGGTGCACCTTGGAGTGTGCTTAGGCCCACGCTTCATGCACTTTTGACAACTATGGCATCAAGTGATTAAGATGAAGATTTCAGTGCTTGATATTTCATGCATCATATTTTATTCTTATCGCATTGTAAAAGAATTTTGATTTTCTTTTTTTTTTTTGGTAAAGTGTGTGCTTTGCTTTGAGCTTAAATCCCCAGACACTCGAGTGCTTTAATGCATATTATCTTTTATTTTTTTAATTTTTTTGAGTAACCTAGGAATCCGGGTTACGCCCGATTAATTCTGGGGAGGACGGGTGGGCGACCTTTCCCCCTAATTTGCCCTCCATGTAAATTTGAATGTAGTCATATTCTATACATATTTGAAGCTAACCTTCATTTAGTTTACATCTCATTGGCCCCTCCAAGTCGCCGTTGGGATTTGTACTCCTGACACTCGCATTATTCTCCAAACACTTTACCTCTAAGTCATGCTCACAGGGGCCGTTACTATGCTATGTGTGCACCCAGTACAATTTTACAAGCATAAACACAAGTCCGTGTCTTTTATAAAATGTTTTTATATAGGTCTCAACTCTCAAGCATATCCAGAACCAACTCATACGCACATGGCAAATAACATTGATTCATAGCACATAAATGAAGATTGTCAAACTCATCAAATTAAGGCTACAAAGGATAAATAAATAGAAGGAAACATACTTCACAAACCATTCGGCCTATGATATAATGACCAAGAGAATGGAAACAGAAAATTTTCATATGTCCAAGTTTAAAGATCTTCATTTATTCAAGTTCAAAGAACAAATAACCAGTAATTCTGAAGTTCTTTTTCTCATTGGTTGTTCAAACGTAAAGATGAAACACACGAAAAATAATTTAGCTTCAAACGTGTAACAGGGTGGATGAGAGTGGCAAGACACTGATAATCGGGATAGAAAAGTTAAAATAATGAAGTTTCAAACTTCACAACACAGTGAAGTATTAATTTACAGTCTGATATCATTTCAAAAGAACCTTTTCTTTTCAGAGAACACAAGCATCAAATCACTCCCACTTTATTGATTATAAAATTATGCAGATTATATAATTTTGGATCTCTCAAAGATGGGCATAACAGCAACTGACGAGGTAATTGGCAGAAACCAGAGTATAAACCAGAAACATAGATAGATTTGATATCATACTTCAGCGCCTGAAGAGGTTTACTAGGAAAGGCAGTGAGTGAATTCTCCAAATCATGACTATCATTGAGCTCATCCTAGGAAAACAATAAAAACAGACTATGCACATCAGATTAAAAATTGAAGGGGTATAGTAAGAACAAGCAAAAAGTCGTAGAATACTGAAAAAGCCAAAAATAAAAAGAAATATAACAGGAGGGAAGATGACACCTATAGCATGTAGTAACTCTACCTCCAATTGAGGGTCTATATTTGAATTATTAACCTGCTCAGGAGAAGACTTCCTCTCCACAAGAAAACCAACATCATTGTGCCTGTCCAAGAGATTCCCACTCACACTTGGATCTTCGGAATTTGAAATCGCATCATCTTGTATCTGCACGAAACACAAAGGTGAATGACCTGATTGACCTTAGCACCTATAAGAACTGAACCCATTCACCAACTGATAGTGCACTGATTGCATACAAGGGCAGCTTGATTCTTTAAGTCTTCCAGATTGAAATTCCACGCACTGATTCCTCGAATGTACTCTTGCTGTAACACAGCAACAGCTCATCATTGAGTTTCGATGGAACCTTCAAAACTCATGCATATAACATTTATATACAAAGACAAACTGACTCATCCAAAATCACATCATATCCACATCCAACATTTGGACACGACAAGACACATATTTACTCCTCGACGGCTCAACCACATGTTTGCATTCCAATATCTGTTCATAAAATTAATAGAAGAAAAGGCACTAACATGTCTGAAAGTTCTGCCATGTTTAATATCCGTATTTGAGTTTAACTAATTTGTATCATCTGATATGATAGACATCTAACCTGTGATAGTTGTTCTTTGTTCTCGTATAATGCCTTATTTTGAACAAGAATCTCTGCTTCTTTTGCCTGAAATGGCAAATTGATCTCACATAAATACCTATAGCTTAAAAATGAATAAATAAAATAAAATAAAATGTCAGTTCACCTGACCTTAAGCACCCTAAAACGTTCACCAAGAGGTGACATTCCATCAAGGATAGTTCGAGCAAGATAATCACTCGAACGTGCATTTTTAAAAAAAGTATGTTTCAAAAGCTTTTCCGAAGTGGGACGTTTCTTAGGATCCTTGACCAAGCAAGCTGCAACCATTTCTTTGAAAGACTGCAAGAAGTTGTATTGTAATGACTAACAAATAACACACATATTCAGAGGCAAAACTACTCAAAAACAAAATAAACCTTAGAAAATCTTTTGTCTCTTTCATAGTCCAGGCCTGGTGGTGCATTTTGTAGGGTCATTAGCAGAACCTGGATTTAGTTAAAAACAAGAACATTCAGAGTTCAGACCTAAAATATCCTAAACATTTAGATGCAAACACAATTTGGACAGATGACATCATCAACCTTCATAGGTGGGTACTTAGAGAATGGTGCGTGACCATGAGCAAGCTCAAGTGCTGTTATTCCTAAGGACCAGATATCGGCTCTGTTAACACGAATATAAATCGAGAATAATGAGAAGGATACCTTAATTTGATAATACCTACACTGAAAATTATCAGGAGATACTCACTTAAAATCATATCCATGTAATTGCTGCATTACTTCAGGAGCCATCCTGTATCATAAGTTTAATTTAAACCAAAAAGTTATTCCAACCCAATATAAATGGAAACATGCTATAAATATCAATCACGTAAAATCCCTTTTACAGTAGCTAACATACCAGCATGGAGTTCCAACAAAAGTATTTCTAGAACGCTGACGATCCCCAGTATCAAACATGCAAGCAGCAACGCCAAAGTCCGCTAATTTAACAGCACCATTAGTATCAATCAGTATGTTCCCTGCCTGCAATAGAAGTTTTAAAAAAAAGGTCATTTTAAAAACAGCTGGTCGGAGGAGCACCCTAAACCAATCCTATAGCACCTGAAACATGTGTTTACTTCCAGAAAAAAGGCCATGAACATAATAAATATTCCCAGAGCCAAACAGATATATGATATTACAAAAGGAAGCTCAACATTTATGAAGAGAATCATGCCCAAAGCACATAGATAAATAAAGGAAACTAAAATGTTCAGAGATCAAGTCAGGATATCTGTGAGAAATGTAATTATTGAAACACATTTCTACACAAACATGATGAATTTATGGTATGATTGTGTTATGGTTCCAACTTATGGATCGTGTTATGGTATGTTTAATGGTTGACGGGATGAGGGGTTTGAGGCTTATTGAAGAGAGGACCTCAAGATCTCAAAGACGAATCGAGGCTCGTTAAAGAGAACCTCATAATCTCGTGATAAACACTTTCGAGCTGTTTTATTTCATTACGATAACTTCCTTAAATACAAAAAGTCCTCTAACATGATAAAGATAACTTCGTAAAAATTTGCTGAATAACTTCCAAATCCAATCCTCGATGATAAGAAAATCTTTTATATGGAAATAACTAAATTAAATCTGCGAATAACTTCCTGATATAATCCTTAATACTGATAATGATTATCATTTATCCTGACATAACTAAATTAAAAGATAATAATCAAATTCTATGAAGATAAAATTAGTAGAACCTTGTCTGTATTTTTAAACTTCCATTGAATGAATCGTGTTTAGACAACTTCCACTGGTTTGGGCTGTCCTTTGGTTGGATTCATTGGAACATCATTGGGTTGTTCTTGGGCCGTAATGCCCTTAACAAATTGTTTTTTTAAAAACAACAACAAAAGCAATAAGACAAGTAAAGAACCATCTGAAAAAACACGTACCTTCACATCTCTATGGATATGCCCGTCAGAGTGAATATAAACAAGAGCTTTGACAACCTCACGTAACAAGGTAGCAATTGATGGCTCCTCAAAACCTTCCGGATAAGCTGATTTAATTATATGAAGGCAGGATCCTGCAGCCATGTATGGCATCACAACCCATAGGCAATGACCAGTGGTGAAGGAGCAATGAGCCCGTAACACATTTGGATGGTCAATTAGGGTCATTGTCTGTACTTCTCGTCTGATGCCGTCCTGTTTATATGGAAATGCAAAAAAAAAGGAAAAAAATAAAAGATAGAACTAAAGATCCAGCAACATTTGCAACAGTCACCTTTTTTATGAAATATGGAAAATTAAGAACTCACAGATGTGATTAACACATGGTTATACATATCAAGCATTTTCATGGCACCTACTATTTTCTAAATGTTTATGGCCAAATAATATCTGTACTGTTGACCTTTTTCAACCAACTAGTGATGCGACTAATACGGATTCCTTCATATCTGGAGGGAGACATATCTCCAATGATCAGAAAACGAAATGATTTCCAGAAGTGTGTTTTCTGCAATGCATGATCTCCGATTCAAGCTTCTCAATGTTTTTCTGGTACAAATATTGCACCAAATATGCAATCTGCCAATATGAGTAGAGTCATACATTGACTAAAAATGTGTGGAAGGATTCAAAAGGTGACTTTTGCCACTGTACGAGTGACAATACATTACATTGATACCCAATTTCAAAAAAGAATATATAACAAAAGGATGGCACTGTCTACAAATAAACTCATATAAGTTGGCATACCAAGTCATTATTGCACTTCTCGAGATCGAGAACCTTGATTGCAACTGTCTCATTAAGAGGCACACAACGAGCTTTATAAACAGTAGCACTGACACCTTCTCCAACTTCCTCATATAACTCATAATCATTAGCGTCAAGTGGAAATTTTTTCGGTGAGGCTTGTGCCATGACTTTCTTACACAATGAAACATTCAAAAAAAGAAACAGAAATGGATAAATCAGCCTCCAAAGTTGCAAGTCTCAAGAAAATCGTCCCTTGATACAAGCAGATCACTAGAAGTTACGTGGTGCAACTCAGCACTAGAAGGTGATTATTTATCCAGTCACTAACCAAAATTTTAAGTTACACAAAAATGTGCCCTGACCATCTCATAGTTCCAAATTCCAGAAGATCACTGTTCAGTAATAAGAAAACAACCAAATAAATGATGGGTTAGGTGACAGCTGATGGGAAACCTATCAAGCAAAATGAAATAATCACTAGATATCAGAGATAAAAAAAATGTGCAACTGGAAAAAAAGGAGAGCATAGACACGTGTAAATTGGATAGCATTATGGTCTGGTGTTGCCAATAAATGGAAATACATAATTTTCAGCTGGAAGCCATCACGTGATTTTCCAATAAATATTTTTATGAATTTTATTAGAAATCACATTTTCAATACTACTTATCTTAACCCAACAGTTATACTCTGAAATTTTGCAATCTTCTACTCTATAAAGGAATCATCAAATACCAGAACTTGATAGTAGAAGTAGATATCTGGGATTGTTTTATTATGAATACTTGCATTTATGCCAAAGAGAAGGGGACAAGTGATGCTGAAGCTAACATAGAGAGGTTTATGAGGACCAGATAATAGAACCGAATATTCTCGTGTTTACAGATTATCATGTTATAGAAAACTTAATACAAAAATTAAAACAACACATTAGGGGATGAAGATTGGATCGTTGCCTCAAACTAGTTATTCAATTGTGCTTCATCAAAACCTGGATACTTGTATGTCATATTATGATGCACTTGATCTAGTTCTCCACCATAAAACTTCCATTACCTACTCAGCAAGTAACAACAGTTCCAAGAAATTGATATCTTTATAAGTTCACACCACAACCACATGGAATTTTTTGTACACAAACGGAAATAAACCCACGAATGTGAACCGTACACCATATGCCTTACCAAGATAAAAAGATTCATATGGCGGTCATAACAACCACGAATAAACATGTAGTAAGCACATTTTATCAGAGCATGATGTGCAACATTAAAGGATTAGCTAATCAACAAGAGATAAACACCTACTTTCATCCAATCAAAAAGAGCTTCCAGTCCAGTAATCAATCCAGCCAATTGATGTAGATTATTGATCAAACAAGATTTGCAAACTTAATATACAAGAGACCTCAAACATCCATGGAGAGAGAACAAATTCCAAGCACTACATAAACACGACCAACTGAAAATATATTGATAACGATGATGGGATTTCTTTCCAAAAAAGTCTAAGATACCATGTTCAACCATATCATCCCAGAATAATGAGACCAACAAAAATGACACCAGCAAAAACAATTAAAATCCACAATCAAAATTCACGCATCCCCGATAAAAATTTCGCACAGCACCCTACTGGATGGTGTTGATGTCGACTTACATAGGGCTTTTGACACCAGAGAACTTCCGAAGGATCAAGAGGCAGCACGACCAAAAGAGGAGGAAGACCAGGTGAGCAAAAACATAATGTTCCGCGGGTATGGATAAAACCTTTCGTTCTACTAGTCCACCATAGACAATATCAATAATGTAGTTAGATATAGCTATTCGTCTGCAGGTCGTGCGGATAGAATCATCACCCCTAAATTTTAGAGCTGAATAAAAACAAAAATTTATTTTTCTCTTCGGTTTCTACTTTTATTTCACTTAAACAGAACTTTGAGAATTCATGTATTAAAAACTGCACATAAATTAAGAATGAAGTACGTGAAGGATGAAATTCAACGATTAATTAAGAGAAAATAAATAATGTTAAGTAACTACACAAACTCTTAGAATTTATCTACAATATATCTACAGAATTAAAGCATAAGCTCTTTACATTCATGTTTTTACCTGAGTACTTCGTCTAAGAACATCGATTCAACGATTGAGCGTTGTGGTTGTAAAACAAACATCCACGGGATGCAGAGATTGACAGGTAGGGGTGACGGCTTTGGCTCGGTTGATTTTACGATCTGCTGACAAAAAATCTCCAATTCTTCGAGATAAAGATACAAAGTAAAAGTATCAATCGAAGTTTGAATGGGTGACAAGTGCAGGAACTTGTGCTGAACTGAGTTAACAAAGCCGAAGACTCGTCAACATCTTTGGGTTTATTATTTACCCGACTTAATTAACATTTTAAATCCAGTAACTTTTGTTTATTTTTTTGTTTTCAAAAAATAATATGTATTTTTAAAAAGTAAAATATCAATTATTTTTGGTGATGTATATTTAGTTTAATCAATTATAATTATGTAATTATATATTTTTTTTTATCAATTTTAGTTTTTGATACGGAGCAACCTTACCGATATTCACAATAAATGAGCTATTCGAAGCTCGATTCCATAAAAGCTTGTTTAATGATACTCGTTAAGATAAACGAACCAAGCTTAAGCTTTACAATATTTGACTCGTTAGCTTGTGAACATGTTCGTTGGTAAGTTCATGAGTCATCTATTGGATGAAAAAATAATAGTTTTGATATTTAATTTATTAATTTAACACATTACTTATAAAATATATAGAAAAATATATTAGATAAATAAATTTACAAATTTTAATAAAAATGTAAAATTTTTCTCTAAATATATAATTTACTTTTACTGAATTTAATGATAATTTAAAAATATAATTCATATTTATTAAGTTCGATAAAAGCTTGAATAAGCTCGTGAGCCATAAATACATTTTTAAAATAAAGCTCGAGCTTATCTCGATTATAAACGAATCAAGATCAAACAGTCAAGAGTTCGACTCGACTCGGCTCGATTACATCCCTAGATATAATCGTTAAAATTTATAATTACGTTTTCAAATACACGTGTATATCTCGAAAAATGTTTTTATCACCTACTTACGTAAATTTAACAATAACATTGATCATTCAATTGCATGATTTTGGAAAGAATGACTAAAATTGGTTTTTTAGATTAACTATATATATTTATATAATT
This sequence comes from Primulina huaijiensis, assembly GCF_012295235.1. NCBI lineage: Eukaryota > Viridiplantae > Streptophyta > Magnoliopsida > Lamiales > Gesneriaceae > Primulina > Primulina huaijiensis. The sequence goes on along the minus strand of NC_133315.1, from coordinate 16,030,197 downwards.
TTTTTCCACGATTGACATTGTTTGCGTTTTAGATTAAAATATTGTGATTTTTTGTGTTTCTTTTCTATTGTAATTTATAGTTTATAACTTTTCGTAAATAGAAAAGAAATAAAAATAGATAGATACGAAGAACTTCCGGGAGTTACGAATGTCATAAATTTAAGGATGTATTTCGAGGATATATAATAGATGAAATCTTAAATTCATATATTACTTATTTACATTTTAGTTACATAAAATATAACGAATTTCAATAACAACATTATTTGATGAATTTGAAGTTCATCATAATTAATGAAAATACTATATAAATATGCAAACGTAGATTTGATGTTTTTTATTTAACTTCTCTAAAATAACAAAAATGCTAACTAAAGTAAATCAAAAGACACACACAATAGTATTTGTAGAAAGTAAGTGAAAATTCGTAAGAAAATTTGAATGTTTGTTTGTATCCAGATGGTATTTATGTAGAGACCGGGCGTTTGGTCCATTGGTCTCACCTAGAATTCCCGGTGTGTAGACTCGAGTTCAAGTTCTTTCCACCTCTAGATTAAAATTTTTAAAAAAATGGTGTTTATGTGCATGATGTGCCAAATAATAATAAAAAAAAAATTAATATATTTTTTTGTGGGCTATCACATGCCATCGGCTTGTGTCTTTTGGAAGAGATTTTTAAAAATTAAAATTACATTTCTTTTTTGACCGATATTTTGAAATATAACATTTTCAATATTTTAATTTTGTTTTTCTATGCGTTTGAAAGCAATTTTATATATATAAAAACCTCAAATAAAAAAGATATTAAACTTAGGTCATTGGTCATTCCAACCCATCCCTAGTGATGAATCAATTTTTGGAAAAACCCACTATTTTCTAAATTTGACGAAGATAGTGTCTGATTAAATTTACCTTGCATTTTTTTGTACTTTTTATATTTTATAAATTGTCTTAAAAACTTATAATATGTGGAGTTTTATTATAAAAATAAAAAGTTTTCAAAATGTTTGGGAAAATAATCAATAAAGCTTAAATATATTGATTTATATGGTACGAAGATATTTTGTTTATAAAAAAAAAATACGTGATGAAATGTATAAGTATATTTCGTTCTTTTAAACCAGTAACATAATATCTTTAAAAATGTACAAGTGACGTTGCTTATTTTTTCAAACAATTTATAACATGTCAAAACATTATACTTTAATTTAAATGATATTCCAAGAGAGTCATTAATATCGTGAGTAATTCTCTACATATCTCAACATCATTAGATCATATGAGTTTCTCACATTTTATAGATTTGACAACACGTGTTATAAACGTTCTAATCACTAAAATTTTATATCATAGAGAGAAAAACACTCCAAATACAATGTAGAAAAATCGTCTTGGTGGTTCTGGCTTCCGGCCAATTTGACAAAAATCGAGTTAATCGGACTCATGTCGATCAGTTGTTCATTTATCCAAACCGGCATACCTAATTCTTACAAGACAGACATTGATTATGCACATTGTCGCTAGTTTTAAATTAGTTTCATCGGTAATGATAAAAAAAAGTTTTTATCTTATATCATATTACATTATTATGTACACTAATTTCTTAATTCTTGCATGTAACTTGTTTTTAATATAAATATAATTTGATGTGCACTAGTTTCTATATAAAATAGCAAAAACTTGTGTAAGACGGTCTCACGGGTCATATTTTGTGAGACGGATCTCTTATTTGGGTCATCAATGAAAACATATTACTTTTTATGCTAAGAGTATTACTTTTTATTGTGAATATCGGTAGGATTGACCCGTCTTACAGATAAAGATTCGTGAGACCGTCTCACAAAAGACCTACTCATATAAAATATATCTCAGTTGTAATCATTGTTTCCTAATATTTATTTTACCATGACAAAATAGGATAATTTTTTGAAGAAGAATAATTATTGAGTAGAGAAAATTTGTGAAGAAGAATACAATTGAGTAGATAAAATTTTATAAAAGTGTGCAATTTAATATATTTTGTGAGTTTGAGATTTTTACTTTTTACAGTAAATTTTTACTTTTAACACGTTATCAGCACGATACTCGAAGGTTAGGTTTTTCATATTTTTTANTAAAAAGAGTCACTGATACCTCATTATAATATTGTGATGTGATATAAAAAATTATTTAAACATGATTAACATTATATACATCATATTATTACCATAAAATTTACATATATATACATTTATTTATTTAAGATATTGTAACGGTCATAAACGGCTAGTTTTTACCCTATAAATACGATTTTACAAACACATTCGATCACTCCAAACTTACTCTTTCTCCCTAAAAATTTTCTTCATTAAAATTTTCGAATAAGAATAATATGGTTCTTTCAAGGTTATTTTGTATAATTATTTTGGTTATTTTAGTCACTAATCTTGTATTTATCGGAGAATATCTGCCTCGCGTTTTTTCTTTATTTTTAAGAATACTTGTACTTATAATTTATCCGTCACTTTTTATTGTCATATTAATAGATTTAGAACTTAACTAATAAAATGCATTGTTATTTTTCTTGTACCACCATGTCAAATTTGGCAAAGCTCAAATTTGTTGCGCTCGACATTACGGGAAAAAAATTATATGCCATGGACTATCGATACAGAAATGCATATTGAGTCATTGAGTCTTAGTAAGACCATTAAAGAAAATGGTAACTCATCATTACAAAAAAAAAAAAGCAAAAACTATAATATTTTTGTGTCGACATCTTGATGAAGGATTAAAATGTGAATATCTCATTGAAAAAGATATCATAGCTTTATGGAAATGATTAAAAGAAAGATTTGAACATATAAGGGAAGTTATACTTCCGACCGCCCGTGATGAATGAAATACGTTAAGATTCCACGGTTTTAAGAAAGTCGGATATTACAATTCAGCAATGTATCGAATAATCTCGCAATTAAAATTTTGTGAACATGAGATTACGGAATCGGAAATGCTTGAAAAAACATTTTCCACTTTTCACGGATCAAATATAACTCTACAACAACAATATAGAGTGCGTGGATTTACGAGATATTCTGAACTTATCGCATGTCTTCTTGTGACGGAAAAGAACAACGAGCTGCTAATGAGAAATCATCAGTCCCGACCCACTAGATCAACAACATTTCCATAAGTAAATGTTGTAAGTAAAAATGAATTTAAACCTGAAAACCAAAATCTAAGTCAAAGACAAGATTTTGATCGAGGTCGAAATCGGGGTCATGGTCGTGGAAGTGGTCGCGGTCACGGCCGTGGTTTTGAAAACAATCGAGATAGTTATTTCTATAACTCATATCAAAAAGACGTCACGAACCACCCACTGAAATGGCATCATGAGAACATGAGTGTTAATGAAAATCACTCAAAAAGATTTGAAAGTTCTTGTTTTAGATGCGGCACTCCAAAACATTGGTCTCGTATTTGTCGAGCCCCCGAGCTCCTTTATAAGCTCTATAAAGAATTGATAAAGAGAAAAGAAAAAGAGATCAATTTCACCGAACGAAGTGACCGTTTGAGTGATTCAACTCATTTTGATGCTGCATATTTTCTAAATGATTTATCTGAAAATGATTAATATATAGGTGGAATAGAAATGTAAAATATTTTATTTTTCATGTAATTATATGCTAATGTTTTATTGTATAATTATGATATGCGTTATATTTTTCAATAAATTACATATATATTGTCAGTAATTTTTTTCATTGCATATTTTTTTGAAGTTCAAATATGAAAAATGCTATGAACAAAGCTAAACATGGAACTAATCCCATGGAAGTTTGCATACCTGATAGTGGTACAATGCACACTATTATACTAGATAAAAGATATTTCTTCGAACTAAAGCCAACAAAAACAATGGTGAATACAATATCAGGTCCTGTAGACTTGATTAAAAGTTGTGGTAAAACACATTTTCTGTTACCTAATGGTACAAAATTTATGATAAATGATGCTTTGTATTCACCACAATCGAAAAAAAATTTGTTGAGTGTTAATGACATATATTCCCATGGGTATGATACTCAGACAATAAATGAATGAAATGAGAAATAAATGTGTCTTACCACATATAAATTAGGAAAAAAATATGTAATTGAAAAACTACCAATGCTCCCTACTGGATTGCATTATACACATTTAAGTCCAATTGAATGAAACATGGTTGTTGATAATTCTTCAATACTGTTTAACTAGCATGATCAATTAGGATATCCCGATTCAACAATGATGCGAAGAATTACAGAAAATACACATGTTCATCCGCTGAAAGACTAGAAGATCTTTAAAAATGATAAGTTTCAATGCAAAGCATGTTCTCTTGGAAAAAATCCAAACCGAATCACCTATGTTTCTTGAATGTATTCAGGGTGATATTTGTGGGCCAATTCATCTATCATGTGGACCATTAAGATATTTTATGGTATTGATCGATGTGTCCAGCAGATGGTCACATGTATGTTTATTATCAACTCGAAATGTGACATTTGCAAGATCACTTGCTCAAATAATAAAATTGCGGAATCAATTTCTCGATCATAAAATCAAGAAAATTAGACTTGATAATTCTGGTGAATTTACTTCCCAGACTTTCAATGATTATTGTATGTCAATGAGAATCACTGTTGAGCATCATGTTGCTCATGTAAATACACAAAATGGATTAGCTGAATAATTGATTAAACTTCTACAACTGATTGCTAGACCAATGATTATGAAAACAAAACTCCATGTTTCTATATGGGGACATGCAATTTTACATGCTGCTGCATTAATTCGTATCAGACCAAGTGCATATCATAAATACTTCATATTGCAGCTTGCTTTTGGTAAAGAACCAGACATTTCTCATCTGAGAATTTTTGGATATATGGTATACGTGCCTATTGCACCGTCTCAACGAACAAAAATGAGACCTCAACGAAAGAGCAGAATTTATGTTGGTTATGATAGCCCATCAATAATTCGATATCTTGAACCTCAGACATGCAACATGATTACAACACTTTTTGCTGATTGTCATTTTAATGAGGAAATCTTCTCAATGTTAGGGGGAGAAAAGAAAAAAATTTTCCAAAAAAAAGTACATGGTATACATCATCATTGTTACATCTGGATCCAAGAACTAAACAATGTGAAAATGATGTACAACAAATTGTGAACTTGCAAAGAATAGCAAATCAAATACCAGATGCATTTGCAGACATAAAAAGAGTAACTAAATCATATATACATGATGTAAATGTCCCTGCTCGAATTAAAATTCCAAAGAAACAAATTGAAAACACTCATGATGTCATTAAACGCTTGAAGCGTGGAACACCAATCGGTTCCAAGGATAAAAATTCTCGAAAAAAAAAGCATAGAGAAACACGATGATCACAAAATAGAGAATGATATTCCGACAAAAATACATGATGATGAAAATGTTCCATTAGAATCACAAACTGATGAGAAACGTGAAATTTCTATCAATTATATTGATAATGGAAAAATACGGAACCGAAAAGATATAAAAAAAATTGATGAGATATTTTCTTACAATGTGACATTTAACATCATAAATGACAATGAAGAACATGAACCAAAATCTTTTGGTGAATATAAAAATCGACAGGAGTGGATAAAATGGAAAGACGCCATCCAGGTTGAATTGGATTCTCTAAATAAACGTAACGTTTTTAGACCTATAATCCTTACATCTGAAGGTGTAAAACCTGTTGAGTACAAATGAGTTTTTATTCGAAAGCGAAATGAGAAAAATGAAATAGTAAGATATAAAGCTCGACTTGTTGCACAAGTTTTTTCTCCAAGGCCTGAAATTGATTATGAAGAAACGTATTCTCCTGTTATGGATGCAATTACATTTCGGTATTTAATTAGTTTGGCGGTATCTGAAAATTTAGAATTGTATCTTATGGATGTTGTCACAGCTTACTTATACGGATCACTCGATAGTAATATATATTACTAAAGAATGTTATTATGTGAAATTGCAAAGATAATTATATGGGTTAAAGCGATCCAGTCGAATATGATATAATCGGCTAAGTGAACACTTAATGAAAAAAAGATATGTAAACAATACAATATGCCATTGCGTTTTCATTAAGAAAACAACATCCAGATTCATAATTATTGTTGTATATGTTGATGATTTAAACATCATTGGAACGAATAACGAAATTCAAGAAGTTGTGTTGTAAGGACCTTGGAAAAATAAAGTATTGTCTGAGTTTGCAAATCAAACAAAAAGAATGTGAAATATTTGTTCACCAGTCAAATTATACAGAAAAGGTCCTTAAACGTTCTAATATGGATAAATCAAATTCTTTAAGTACTCCAATGGTTGTTAGATCATTAAATATAGAAAAAATCCATTCCATCCATGTGAAGATGATGAGGTTATTCGTGGTCCAGAAGTACCATATCTAAATGTTATTGGTGCCCTTATGTATCTTGCAAATTGTACATGACCTGAAATATCTTTTGCTGTAATTTTATTGGCAAGATTTAGCTCATATCCAACAAAGAGACAGTGGAACGGAATTAAACATATATTTTGTTATCTACGAAGAACGACAGACTTGGGACTTTTGTATTCAAAATATACTAATCAAAACATAATTGGTTATGCTGATGCTGGGTATTTATCTGATCCACACAAGACACATTCTCGAACCGGATATGTATTTACTCGTGGAAGCACTACAATTTCTTGGCATTTCATAGAAACAAACACTCGTAACAAGTTCATCAAATCATGCCAAGATTATTGCACTACATGAAGCAAGTCGTGAATGTGTGTGACTAAAATAAATGACCGAACATATCTAAATCTCATGCGGATTATCATTTGACAAGAAACCTGTGACACTATATGAATAAACCAAAGCCTATACACCTGAGATACAAGAGAATTAAATTCATGATGCCCAAAGAATGATGCCTGTTCAGTTTCTCTTGAGATCGAGAATTTTTCAGAATGGTTTTTTCACATTATGGGAAGATTGAATGCGAAGAAAAGACACATATTCGTAATGATTTTTATGGGTATGAGACACTCGCGCAATGTGAGATTGTTGAATAACATTTCTCCTTCTGTTAACCAGATGAACACTTATGCAGCTGATAACCTTAAAGATTGACTTGTTGTAAGAACGATCGATTTACATCCAAAGAGACAACATACATTGTGCGCAAACGTATTGTGGAGGAAACTCATTCTTAATTCTTTATTTCATGAAATTTGATCTTTTCTTTTTTTAAACCAAAAATATTTCTACAATAAGATGACTCACGTTATTGTCATAATGTCATGTCATGTCCTTTTACGTGTTCAAATACACCAAAATCATCACACTACATTATCTTAATTTTATTCTAATATTCGAACAACCCAATAAGAAATTAAAGTCAATAAACTTCCAACAAACTACTTGTTGTTGAAAAATAATATTTAAAATGTGTGTATTGAATATTTGAATGTTGAAAATTAGATAAAATTAGGTGTTGAATATTGAAATTTGTGTGTGATGATGAAGGTAATGATGTAATTTATTTTTGGATTATTTGTAAAATTTTTCTATAAATAGATCTCTCATTTGTGAAGAAAATCACAATTGAGTTGAGAGAAAAATATTATAAAGTGTGTAGTGTGATAATTTTGAGAGTTTGAGATTTTTACTTTTTACCGTAAATTTTTACTTTTTCACAACACGTTATCAGCACGAAGCTCTAAAAGTCCTCCATATTTTTCCAAGCTCCAAAACAGAAGAAAAAGGTAACAAAAGTAATAATATTTATTTTATTGTTTATTTATTTATTGTTTATATATTTAATATATAATATAATGTTATTATAAATAATAAAAATAAATTTTTCAAAAAA